>NW_027445926.1:0-186834 GCF_038048845.1 Mixophyes fleayi
TAAGCAGTATAGTTGAAAATGAATCTTGAAGGGCATTAAGACTTACAGTTTGGTGGGATCTAAATGTTCAACCAAGGGACAATCAAAGCTTTTTGCATCCTGAGACCTTCCAACCAAGCCTTTCGGCTCACACTTTACAGAACATTGGCCACGATTAAATTGGCATTGGTTACAGAACTGCCCATTTTCCAGATGAGTACAAGATAAAAAGAGAGCCTGGATAGCTCAGTCGGTAGAGCATCAGACTTTTAATCTGAGGGTCCAGGGTTCAAGTCCCTGTTCAGGCGTGTATGCCTTTTAAACGATGGCAATCTATATTCTCTGTGCCATGCAAAACGTATGCTGTGAAGGATTTCCGCGATAAAAGTGAAAAAGGTCATTATCATCATTTCTCAAATTGTTGATGAGGAAACAAGTGATTCTGAAGTAAATAGCCATATTATTTGAACAAAAATACAAGAAACTCCACGCATAACGCAAGATAATTTATTGATTTAGCTGATGAACTTCTCTTCACATTTTACAAATTCACAGTATGACTGGATTATAATGCCATTACACAAGCATGACATTAGTGTACATCTGTAAATTAAGTGTACAGATGAAATTGAGTCTTGGAGGGTATGAATACTTATAGTGTACTAAGATCTCTATGATCAACCAAGGTGAAATAAACTTTTTTTTTTATCGCAAGTAGATTTATTGACTTAGTTGGTCAACTTCTCTTACCATTACACAATTTCACAGTATGATTACATTACACTGTCATGTACTGATAAAAGCTGGACATTAGTGAACATCTGTAAGTGCAAGTCAGGTCAGTCCAATCCAAATACATAATTTCCTAGAAACTTGAGATGCTATGTGGGACTTAAAGTGGTGCAGCATCTAAATAAAATGCTACGAGGCAACAAGTGATTCTGCAGTAAATAGCCATATTATTTGGACAAAAATACCAGAAACTCCACGCATAACGCAAGATAATTTGTTGATTTAGCTGATGAACTAATCTTCACATTTTACAAATTCACAGTATGACTGGATTATAATGCCATTACACAAGCATGACATTAGTGTACATCTGTAAATTAAGTGTACAGATGAAATTGAGTCTTGGAGGGTATGAATACTTATAGTGTACTAAGATCTCTATGATCAACCAAGGTGAAATAAACTTTTTTTTTTATCGCAAGTAGATTTATTGACTTAGTTGGTCAACTTCTCTTACCATTACACAATTTCACAGTATGATTACATTACACTGTCATGTACTGATAAAAGCTGGACATTAGTGAACATCTGTAAGTGCAAGTCAGGTCAGTCCAATCCAAATACATAATTTCCTAGAAACTTGAGATGCTATGTGGGACTTAAAGTGGTGCAGCATCTAAATAAAATGCTACGAGGCAAATATTACTTGTAGATTAAATTCTAAGTATATTAAGGTTAGACATTTCACCTCATTTCCTATCTAACCCCACTTCATCCCAATTTGTTAGCAACATAGTAATTAAATTAGACAGCAAACAAATTAATTCCCCAAGCAGTATAGTTGAAAATGAATCTTGAAGGGCATTAAGACTTACAGTTTGGTGGGATCTAAATGTTCAACCAAGGGACAATCAAAGCTTTTTGCATCCTGAGACCTTCCAACCAAGCCTTTCGGCTCACACTTTACAGAACATTGGCCACGATTAAATTGGCATTGGTTACAGAACTGCCCATTTTCCAGATGAGTACAAGATAAAAAGAGAGCCTGGATAGCTCAGTCGGTAGAGCATCAGACTTTTAATCTGAGGGTCCAGGGTTCAAGTCCCTGTTCAGGCGTGTATGCCTTTTAAATGATGGCAATCTATATTCTCTGTGCCATGCAAAACGTATGCTGTGAAGGATTTCCGCGATAAAAGTGAAAAAGGTCATTATCATCATTTCTCAAATTGTTGATGAGGAAACAAGTGATTCTGAAGTAAATAGCCATATTATTTGAACAAAAATACAAGAAACTCCACGCATAACGCAAGATAATTTATTGATTTAGCTGATGAACTTCTCTTCACATTTTACAAATTCACAGTATGACTGGATTATAATGCCATTACACAAGCATGACATTAGTGTACATCTGTAAATTAAGTGTACAGATGAAATTGAGTCTTGGAGGGTATGAATACTTATAGTGTACTAAGATCTCTATGATCAACCAAGGTGAAATAAACTTTTTTTTTATCGCAAGTAGATTTATTGACTTAGTTGGTCAACTTCTCTTACCATTACACAATTTCACAGTATGATTACATTACACTGTCATGTACTGATAAAAGCTGGACATTAGTGAACATCTGTAAGTGCAAGTCAGGTCAGTCCAATCCAAATACATAATTTCCTAGAAACTTGAGATGCTATGTGGGACTTAAAGTGGTGCAGCATCTAAATAAAATGCTACGAGGCAACAAGTGATTCTGCAGTAAATAGCCATATTATTTGGACAAAAATACCAGAAACTCCACGCATAACGCAAGATAATTTGTTGATTTAGCTGATGAACTAATCTTCACATTTTACAAATTCACAGTATGACTGGATTATAATGCCATTACACAAGCATGACATTAGTGTACATCTGTAAATTAAGTGTACAGATGAAATTGAGTCTTGGAGGGTATGAATACTTATAGTGTACTAAGATCTCTATGATCAACCAAGGTGAAATAAACTTTTTTTTTTATCGCAAGTAGATTTATTGACTTAGTTGGTCAACTTCTCTTACCATTACACAATTTCACAGTATGATTACATTACACTGTCATGTACTGATAAAAGCTGGACATTAGTGAACATCTGTAAGTGCAAGTCAGGTCAGTCCAATCCAAATACATAATTTCCTAGAAACTTGAGATGCTATGTGGGACTTAAAGTGGTGCAGCATCTAAATAAAATGCTACGAGGCAAATATTACTTGTAGATTAAATTCTAAGTATATTAAGGTTAGACATTTCACCTCATTTCCTATCTAACCCCACTTCATCCCAATTTGTTAGCAACATAGTAATTAAATTAGACAGCAAACAAATTAATTCCCCAAGCAGTATAGTTGAAAATGAATCTTGAAGGGCATTAAGACTTACAGTTTGGTGGGATCTAAATGTTCAACCAAGGGACAATCAAAGCTTTTTGCATCCTGAGACCTTCCAACCAAGCCTTTCGGCTCACACTTTACAGAACATTGGCCACGATTAAATTGGCATTGGTTACAGAACTGCCCATTTTCCAGATGAGTACAAGATAAAAAGAGAGCCTGGATAGCTCAGTCGGTAGAGCATCAGACTTTTAATCTGAGGGTCCAGGGTTCAAGTCCCTGTTCAGGCGTGTATGCCTTTTAAACGATGGCAATCTATATTCTCTGTGCCATGCAAAACGTATGCTGTGAAGGATTTCCGCGATAAAAGTGAAAAAGGTCATTATCATCATTTCTCAAATTGTTGATGAGGAAACAAGTGATTCTGAAGTAAATAGCCATATTATTTGAACAAAAATACAAGAAACTCCACGCATAACGCAAGATAATTTATTGATTTAGCTGATGAACTTCTCTTCACATTTTACAAATTCACAGTATGACTGGATTATAATGCCATTACACAAGCATGACATTAGTGTACATCTGTAAATTAAGTGTACAGATGAAATTGAGTCTTGGAGGGTATGAATACTTATAGTGTACTAAGATCTCTATGATCAACCAAGGTGAAATAAACTTTTTTTTTATCGCAAGTAGATTTATTGACTTAGTTGGTCAACTTCTCTTACCATTACACAATTTCACAGTATGATTACATTACACTGTCATGTACTGATAAAAGCTGGACATTAGTGAACATCTGTAAGTGCAAGTCAGGTCAGTCCAATCCAAATACATAATTTCCTAGAAACTTGAGATGCTATGTGGGACTTAAAGTGGTGCAGCATCTAAATAAAATGCTACGAAGCAACAAGTGATTCTGCAGTAAATAGCCATATTATTTGGACAAAAATACCAGAAACTCCACGCATAACGCAAGATAATTTGTTGATTTAGCTGATGAACTAATCTTCACATTTTACAAATTCACAGTATGACTGGATTATAATGCCATTACACAAGCATGACATTAGTGTACATCTGTAAATTAAGTGTACAGATGAAATTGAGTCTTGGAGGGTATGAATACTTATAGTGTACTAAGATCTCTATGATCAACCAAGGTGAAATAAACTTTTTTTTTTATCGCAAGTAGATTTATTGACTTAGTTGGTCAACTTCTCTTACCATTACACAATTTCACAGTATGATTACATTACACTGTCATGTACTGATAAAAGCTGGACATTAGTGAACATCTGTAAGTGCAAGTCAGGTCAGTCCAATCCAAATACATAATTTCCTAGAAACTTGAGATGCTATGTGGGACTTAAAGTGGTGCAGCATCTAAATAAAATGCTACGAGGCAAATATTACTTGTAGATTAAATTCTAAGTATATTAAGGTTAGACATTTCACCTCATTTCCTATCTAACCCCACTTCATCCCAATTTGTTAGCAACATAGTAATTAAATTAGACAGCAAACAAATTAATTCCCCAAGCAGTATAGTTGAAAATGAATCTTGAAGGGCATTAAGACTTACAGTTTGGTGGGATCTAAATGTTCAACCAAGGGACAATCAAAGCTTTTTGCATCCTGAGACCTTCCAACCAAGCCTTTCGGCTCACACTTTACAGAACATTGGCCACGATTAAATTGGCATTGGTTACAGAACTGCCCATTTTCCAGATGAGTACAAGATAAAAAGAGAGCCTGGATAGCTCAGTTGGTAGAGCATCAGACTTTTAATCTGAGGGTCCAGGGTTCAAGTCCCTGTTCAGGCGTGTATGCCTTTTAAACGATGGCAATCTATATTCTCTGTGCCATGCAAAACGTATGCTGTGAAGGATTTCCGCGATAAAAGTGAAAAAGGTCATTATCATCATTTCTCAAATTGTTGATGAGGAAACAAGTGATTCTGAAGTAAATAGCCATATTATTTGAACAAAAATACAAGAAACTCCACGCATAACGCAAGATAATTTATTGATTTAGCTGATGAACTTCTCTTCACATTTTACAAATTCACAGTATGACTGGATTATAATGCCATTACACAAGCATGACATTAGTGTACATCTGTAAATTAAGTGTACAGATGAAATTGAGTCTTGGAGGGTATGAATACTTATAGTGTACTAAGATCTCTATGATCAACCAAGGTGAAATAAACTTTTTTTTTATCGCAAGTAGATTTATTGACTTAGTTGGTCAACTTCTCTTACCATTACACAATTTCACAGTATGATTACATTACACTGTCATGTACTGATAAAAGCTGGACATTAGTGAACATCTGTAAGTGCAAGTCAGGTCAGTCCAATCCAAATACATAATTTCCTAGAAACTTGAGATGCTATGTGGGACTTAAAGTGGTGCAGCATCTAAATAAAATGCTACGAAGCAACAAGTGATTCTGCAGTAAATAGCCATATTATTTGGACAAAAATACCAGAAACTCCACGCATAACGCAAGATAATTTGTTGATTTAGCTGATGAACTAATCTTCACATTTTACAAATTCACAGTATGACTGGATTATAATGCCATTACACAAGCATGACATTAGTGTACATCTGTAAATTAAGTGTACAGATGAAATTGAGTCTTGGAGGGTATGAATACTTATAGTGTACTAAGATCTCTATGATCAACCAAGGTGAAATAAACTTTTTTTTTTATCGCAAGTAGATTTATTGACTTAGTTGGTCAACTTCTCTTACCATTACACAATTTCACAGTATGATTACATTACACTGTCATGTACTGATAAAAGCTGGACATTAGTGAACATCTGTAAGTGCAAGTCAGGTCAGTCCAATCCAAATACATAATTTCCTAGAAACTTGAGATGCTATGTGGGACTTAAAGTGGTGCAGCATCTAAATAAAATGCTACGAGGCAAATATTACTTGTAGATTAAATTCTAAGTATATTAAGGTTAGACATTTCACCTCATTTCCTATCTAACCCCCACTTCATCCCAATTTGTTAGCAACATAGTAATTAAATTAGACAGCAAACAAATTAATTCCCCAAGCAGTATAGTTGAAAATGAATCTTGAAGGGCATTAAGACTTACAGTTTGGTGGGATCTAAATGTTCAACCAAGGGACAATCAAAGCTTTTTGCATCCTGAGACCTTCCAACCAAGCCTTTCGGCTCACACTTTACAGAACATTGGCCACGATTAAATTGGCATTGGTTACAGAACTGCCCATTTTCCAGATGAGTACAAGATAAAAAGAGAGCCTGGATAGCTCAGTTGGTAGAGCATCAGACTTTTAATCTGAGGGTCCAGGGTTCAAGTCCCTGTTCAGGCGTGTATGCCTTTTAAACGATGGCAATCTATATTCTCTGTGCCATGCAAAACGTATGCTGTGAAGGATTTCCGCGATAAAAGTGAAAAAGGTCATTATCATCATTTCTCAAATTGTTGATGAGGAAACAAGTGATTCTGAAGTAAATAGCCATATTATTTGAACAAAAATACAAGAAACTCCACGCATAACGCAAGATAATTTATTGATTTAGCTGATGAACTTCTCTTCACATTTTACAAATTCACAGTATGACTGGATTATAATGCCATTACACAAGCATGACATTAGTGTACATCTGTAAATTAAGTGTACAGATGAAATTGAGTCTTGGAGGGTATGAATACTTATAGTGTACTAAGATCTCTATGATCAACCAAGGTGAAATAAACTTTTTTTTTTATCGCAAGTAGATTTATTGACTTAGTTGGTCAACTTCTCTTACCATTACACAATTTCACAGTATGATTACATTACACTGTCATGTACTGATAAAAGCTGGACATTAGTGAACATCTGTAAGTGCAAGTCAGGTCAGTCCAATCCAAATACATAATTTCCTAGAAACTTGAGATGCTATGTGGGACTTAAAGTGGTGCAGCATCTAAATAAAATGCTACGAGGCAACAAGTGATTCTGCAGTAAATAGCCATATTATTTGGACAAAAATACCAGAAACTCCACGCATAACGCAAGATAATTTGTTGATTTAGCTGATGAACTAATCTTCACATTTTACAAATTCACAGTATGACTGGATTATAATGCCATTACACAAGCATGACATTAGTGTACATCTGTAAATTAAGTGTACAGATGAAATTGAGTCTTGGAGGGTATGAATACTTATAGTGTACTAAGATCTCTATGATCAACCAAGGTGAAATAAACTTTTTTTTTTATCGCAAGTAGATTTATTGACTTAGTTGGTCAACTTCTCTTACCATTACACAATTTCACAGTATGATTACATTACACTGTCATGTACTGATAAAATCTGGACATTAGTGAACATCTGTAAGTGCAAGTCAGGTCAGTCCAATCCAAATACATAATTTCCTAGAAACTTGAGATGCTATGTGGGACTTAAAGTGGTGCAGCATCTAAATAAAATGCTACGAGGCAAATATTACTTGTAGATTAAATTCTAAGTATATTAAGGTTAGACATTTCACCTCATTTCCTATCTAACCCCACTTCATCCCAATTTGTTAGCAACATAGTAATTAAATTAGACAGCAAACAAATTAATTCCCCAAGCAGTATAGTTGAAAATGAATCTTGAAGGGCATTAAGACTTACAGTTTGGTGGGATCTAAATGTTCAACCAAGGGACAATCAAAGCTTTTTGCATCCTGAGACCTTGCAACCAAACCTTTCGGCTCACACTTTACAGAACATTGGCCACGATTAAATTGGCATTGGTTACAGAACTGCCCATTTTCCAGATGAGTACAAGATAAAAAGAGAGCCTGGATAGCTCAGTCGGTAGAGCATCAGACTTTTAATCTGAGGGTCCAGGGTTCAAGTCCCTGTTCAGGCGTGTATGCCTTTTAAATGATGGCAATCTATATTCTCTGTGCCATGCAAAACGTATGCTGTGAAGGATTTCCGCGATAAAAGTGAAAAAGGTCATTATCATCATTTCTCAAATTGTTGATGAGGAAACAAGTGATTCTGAAGTAAATAGCCATATTATTTGAACAAAAATACAAGAAACTCCACGCATAACGCAAGATAATTTATTGATTTAGCTGATGAACTTCTCTTCACATTTTACAAATTCACAGTATGACTGGATTATAATGCCATTACACAAGCATGACATTAGTGTACATCTGTAAATTAAGTGTACAGATGAAATTGAGTCTTGGAGGGTATGAATACTTATAGTGTACTAAGATCTCTATGATCAACCAAGGTGAAATAAACTTTTTTTTTTATCGCAAGTAGATTTATTGACTTAGTTGGTCAACTTCTCTTACCATTACACAATTTCACAGTATGATTACATTACACTGTCATGTACTGATAAAAGCTGGACATTAGTGAACATCTGTAAGTGCAAGTCAGGTCAGTCCAATCCAAATACATAATTTCCTAGAAACTTGAGATGCTATGTGGGACTTAAAGTGGTGCAGCATCTAAATAAAATGCTACGAGGCAAATATTACTTGTAGATTAAATTCTAAGTATATTAAGGTTAGACATTTCACCTCATTTCCTATCTAACCCCACTTCATCCCAATTTGTTAGCAACATAGTAATTAAATTAGACAGCAAACAAATTAATTCCCCAAGCAGTATAGTTGAAAATGAATCTTGAAGGGCATTAAGACTTACAGTTTGGTGGGATCTAAATGTTCAACCAAGGGACAATCAAAGCTTTTTGCATCCTGAGACCTTCCAACCAAGCCTTTCGGCTCACACTTTACAGAACATTGGCCACGATTAAATTGGCATTGGTTACAGAACTGCCCATTTTCCAGATGAGTACAAGATAAAAAGAGAGCCTGGATAGCTCAGTCGGTAGAGCATCAGACTTTTAATCTGAGGGTCCAGGGTTCAAGTCCCTGTTCAGGCGTGTATGCCTTTTAAACGATGGCAATCTATATTCTCTGTGCCATGCAAAACGTATGCTGTGAAGGATTTCCGCGATAAAAGTGAAAAAGGTCATTATCATCATTTCTCAAATTGTTGATGAGGAAACAAGTGATTCTGAAGTAAATAGCCATATTATTTGAAACTCCAAGAAACTCCACGCATAACGCAAGATAATTTATTGATTTAGCTGATGAACTTCTCTTCACATTTTACAAATTCACAGTATGACTGGATTATAATGCCATTACACAAGCATGACATTAGTGTACATCTGTAAATTAAGTGTACAGATGAAATTGAGTCTTGGAGGGTATGAATACTTATAGTGTACTAAGATCTCTATGATCAACCAAGGTGAAATAAACTTTTTTTTTTATCGCAAGTAGATTTATTGACTTAGTTGGTCAACTTCTCTTACCATTACACAATTTCACAGTATGATTACATTACACTGTCATGTACTGATAAAAGCTGGACATTAGTGAACATCTGTAAGTGCAAGTCAGGTCAGTCCAATCCAAATACATAATTTCCTAGAAACTTGAGATGCTATGTGGGACTTAAAGTGGTGCAGCATCTAAATAAAATGCTACGAGGCGACAAGTGATTCTGCAGTAAATAGCCATATTATTTGGACAAAAATACCAGAAACTCCACGCATAACGCAAGATAATTTGTTGATTTAGCTGATGAACTAATCTTCACATTTTACAAATTCACAGTATGACTGGATTATAATGCCATTACACAAGCATGACATTAGTGTACATCTGTAAATTAAGTGTACAGATGAAATTGAGTCTTGGAGGGTATGAATACTTATAGTGTACTAAGATCTCTATGATCAACCAAGGTGAAATAAACTTTTTTTTTTATCGCAAGTAGATTTATTGACTTAGTTGGTCAACTTCTCTTACCATTACACAATTTCACAGTATGATTACATTACACTGTCATGTACTGATAAAAGCTGGACATTAGTGAACATCTGTAAGTGCAAGTCAGGTCAGTCCAATCCAAATACATAATTTCCTAGAAACTTGAGATGCTATGTGGGACTTAAAGTGGTGCAGCATCTAAATAAAATGCTACGAGGCAAATATTACTTGTAGATTAAATTCTAAGTATATTAAGGTTAGACATTTCACCTCATTTCCTATCTAACCCCACTTCATCCCAATTTGTTAGCAACATAGTAATTAAATTAGACAGCAAACAAATTAATTCCCCAAGCAGTATAGTTGAAAATGAATCTTGAAGGGCATTAAGACTTACAGTTTGGTGGGATCTAAATGTTCAACCAAGGGACAATCAAAGCTTTTTGCATCCTGAGACCTTCCAACCAAGCCTTTCGGCTCACACTTTACAGAACATTGGCCACGATTAAATTGGCATTGGTTACAGAACTGCCCATTTTCCAGATGAGTACAAGATAAAAAGAGAGCCTGGATAGCTCAGTCGGTAGAGCATCAGACTTTTAATCTGAGGGTCCAGGCTTCAAGTCCCTGTTCAGGCGTGTATGCCTTTTAAACGATGGCAATCTATATTCTCTGTGCCATGCAAAACGTATGCTGTGAAGGATTTCCGCGATAAAAGTGAAAAAGGTCATTATCATCATTTCTCAAATTGTTGATGAGGAAACAAGTGATTCTGAAGTAAATAGCCATATTATTTGAACAAAAATACAAGAAACTCCACGCATAACGCAAGATAATTTATTGATTTAGCTGATGAACTTCTCTTCACATTTTACAAATTCACAGTATGACTGGATTATAATGCCATTACACAAGCATGACATTAGTGTACATCTGTAAATTAAGTGTACAGATGAAATTGAGTCTTGGAGGGTATGAATACTTATAGTGTACTAAGATCTCTATGATCAACCAAGGTGAAATAAACTTTTTTTTTTATCGCAAGTAGATTTATTGACTTAGTTGGTCAACTTCTCTTACCATTACACAATTTCACAGTATGATTACATTACACTGTCATGTACTGATAAAAGCTGGACATTAGTGAACATCTGTAAGTGCAAGTCAGGTCAGTCCAATCCAAATACATAATTTCCTAGAAACTTGAGATGCTATGTGGGACTTAAAGTGGTGCAGCATCTAAATAAAATGCTACGAGGCAACAAGTGATTCTGCAGTAAATAGCCATATTATTTGGACAAAAATACCAGAAACTCCACGCATAACGCAAGATAATTTGTTGATTTAGCTGATGAACTAATCTTCACATTTTACAAATTCACAGTATGACTGGATTATAATGCCATTACACAAGCATGACATTAGTGTACATCTGTAAATTAAGTGTACAGATGAAATTGAGTCTTGGAGGGTATGAATACTTATAGTGTACTAAGATCTCTATGATCAACCAAGGTGAAATAAACTTTTTTTTTTATCGCAAGTAGATTTATTGACTTAGTTGGTCAACTTCTCTTACCATTACACAATTTCACAGTATGATTACATTACACTGTCATGTACTGATAAAAGCTGGACATTAGTGAACATCTGTAAGTGCAAGTCAGGTCAGTCCAATCCAAATACATAATTTCCTAGAAACTTGAGATGCTATGTGGGACTTAAAGTGGTGCAGCATCTAAATAAAATGCTACGAGGCAAATATTACTTGTAGATTAAATTCTAAGTATATTAAGGTTAGACATTTCACCTCATTTCCTATCTAACCCCACTTCATCCCAATTTGTTAGCAACATAGTAATTAAATTAGACAGCAAACAAATTAATTCCCCAAGCAGTATAGTTGAAAATGAATCTTGAAGGGCATTAAGACTTACAGTTTGGTGGGATCTAAATGTTCAACCAAGGGACAATCAAAGCTTTTTGCATCCTGAGACCTTCCAACCAAGCCTTTCGGCTCACACTTTACAGAACATTGGCCACGATTAAATTGGCATTGGTTACAGAACTGCCCATTTTCCAGATGAGTACAAGATAAAAAGAGAGCCTGGATAGCTCAGTCGGTAGAGCATCAGACTTTTAATCTGAGGGTCCAGGGTTCAAGTCCCTGTTCAGGTGTGTATGCCTTTTAAACGATGGCAATCTATATTCTCTGTGCCATGCAAAACGTATGCTGTGAAGGATTTCCGCGATAAAAGTGAAAAAGGTCATTATCATCATTTCTCAAATTGTTGATGAGGAAACAAGTGATTCTGAAGTAAATAGCCATATTATTTGAACAAAAATACAAGAAACTCCACGCATAACGCAAGATAATTTATTGATTTAGCTGATGAACTTCTCTTCACATTTTACAAATTCACAGTATGACTGGATTATAATGCCATTACACAAGCATGACATTAGTGTACATCTGTAAATTAAGTGTACAGATGAAATTGAGTCTTGGAGGGTATGAATACTTATAGTGTACTAAGATCTCTATGATCAACCAAGGTGAAATAAACTTTTTTTTTTATCGCAAGTAGATTTATTGACTTAGTTGGTCAACTTCTCTTACCATTACACAATTTCACAGTATGATTACATTACACTGTCATGTACTGATAAAAGCTGGACATTAGTGAACATCTGTAAGTGCAAGTCAGGTCAGTCCAATCCAAATACATAATTTCCTAGAAACTTGAGATGCTATGTGGGACTTAAAGTGGTGCAGCATCTAAATAAAATGCTACGAGGCGACAAGTGATTCTGCAGTAAATAGCCATATTATTTGGACAAAAATACCAGAAACTCCACGCATAACGCAAGATAATTTGTTGATTTAGCTGATGAACTAATCTTCACATTTTACAAATTCACAGTATGACTGGATTATAATGCCATTACACAAGCATGACATTAGTGTACATCTGTAAATTAAGTGTACAGATGAAATTGAGTCTTGGAGGGTATGAATACTTATAGTGTACTAAGATCTCTATGATCAACCAAGGTGAAATAAACTTTTTTTTTTATCGCAAGTAGATTTATTGACTTAGTTGGTCAACTTCTCTTACCATTACACAATTTCACAGTATGATTACATTACACTGTCATGTACTGATAAAAGCTGGACATTAGTGAACATCTGTAAGTGCAAGTCAGGTCAGTCCAATCCAAATACATAATTTCCTAGAAACTTGAGATGCTATGTGGGACTTAAAGTGGTGCAGCATCTAAATAAAATGCTACGAGGCAAATATTACTTGTAGATTAAATTCTAAGTATATTAAGGTTAGACATTTCACCTCATTTCCTATCTAACCCCACTTCATCCCAATTTGTTAGCAACATAGTAATTAAATTAGACAGCAAACAAATTAATTCCCCAAGCAGTATAGTTGAAAATGAATCTTGAAGGGCATTAAGACTTACAGTTTGGTGGGATCTAAATGTTCAACCAAGGGACAATCAAAGCTTTTTGCATCCTGAGACCTTCCAACCAAGCCTTTCGGCTCACACTTTACAGAACATTGGCCACGATTAAATTGGCATTGGTTACAGAACTGCCCATTTTCCAGATGAGTACAAGATAAAAAGAGAGCCTGGATAGCTCAGTCGGTAGAGCATCAGACTTTTAATCTGAGGGTCCAGGCTTCAAGTCCCTGTTCAGGCGTGTATGCCTTTTAAACGATGGCAATCTATATTCTCTGTGCCATGCAAAACGTATGCTGTGAAGGATTTCCGCGATAAAAGTGAAAAAGGTCATTATCATCATTTCTCAAATTGTTGATGAGGAAACAAGTGATTCTGAAGTAAATAGCCATATTATTTGAACAAAAATACAAGAAACTCCACGCATAACGCAAGATAATTTATTGATTTAGCTGATGAACTTCTCTTCACATTTTACAAATTCACAGTATGACTGGATTATAATGCCATTACACAAGCATGACATTAGTGTACATCTGTAAATTAAGTGTACAGATGAAATTGAGTCTTGGAGGGTATGAATACTTATAGTGTACTAAGATCTCTATGATCAACCAAGGTGAAATAAACTTTTTTTTTTATCGCAAGTAGATTTATTGACTTAGTTGGTCAACTTCTCTTACCATTACACAATTTCACAGTATGATTACATTACACTGTCATGTACTGATAAAAGCTGGACATTAGTGAACATCTGTAAGTGCAAGTCAGGTCAGTCCAATCCAAATACATAATTTCCTAGAAACTTGAGATGCTATGTGGGACTTAAAGTGGTGCAGCATCTAAATAAAATGCTACGAGGCAACAAGTGATTCTGCAGTAAATAGCCATATTATTTGGACAAAAATACCAGAAACTCCACGCATAACGCAAGATAATTTGTTGATTTAGCTGATGAACTAATCTTCACATTTTACAAATTCACAGTATGACTGGATTATAATGCCATTACACAAGCATGACATTAGTGTACATCTGTAAATTAAGTGTACAGATGAAATTGAGTCTTGGAGGGTATGAATACTTATAGTGTACTAAGATCTCTATGATCAACCAAGGTGAAATAAACTTTTTTTTTTATCGCAAGTAGATTTATTGACTTAGTTGGTCAACTTCTCTTACCATTACACAATTTCACAGTATGATTACATTACACTGTCATGTACTGATAAAAGCTGGACATTAGTGAACATCTGTAAGTGCAAGTCAGGTCAGTCCAATCCAAATACATAATTTCCTAGAAACTTGAGATGCTATGTGGGACTTAAAGTGGTGCAGCATCTAAATAAAATGCTACGAGGCAAATATTACTTGTAGATTAAATTCTAAGTATATTAAGGTTAGACATTTCACCTCATTTCCTATCTAACCCCACTTCATCCCAATTTGTTAGCAACATAGTAATTAAATTAGACAGCAAACAAATTAATTCCCCAAGCAGTATAGTTGAAAATGAATCTTGAAGGGCATTAAGACTTACAGTTTGGTGGGATCTAAATGTTCAACCAAGGGACAATCAAAGCTTTTTGCATCCTGAGACCTTCCAACCAAGCCTTTCGGCTCACACTTTACAGAACATTGGCCACGATTAAATTGGCATTGGTTACAGAACTGCCCATTTTCCAGATGAGTACAAGATAAAAAGAGAGCCTGGATAGCTCAGTCGGTAGAGCATCAGACTTTTAATCTGAGGGTCCAGGGTTCAAGTCCCTGTTCAGGCGTGTATGCCTTTTAAACGATGGCAATCTATATTCTCTGTGCCATGCAAAACGTATGCTGTGAAGGATTTCCGCGATAAAAGTGAAAAAGGTCATTATCATCATTTCTCAAATTGTTGATGAGGAAACAAGTGATTCTGAAGTAAATAGCCATATTATTTGAACAAAAATACAAGAAACTCCACGCATAACGCAAGATAATTTATTGATTTAGCTGATGAACTTCTCTTCACATTTTACAAATTCACAGTATGACTGGATTATAATGCCATTACACAAGCATGACATTAGTGTACATCTGTAAATTAAGTGTACAGATGAAATTGAGTCTTGGAGGGTATGAATACTTATAGTGTACTAAGATCTCTATGATCAACCAAGGTGAAATAAACTTTTTTTTTTATCGCAAGTAGATTTATTGACTTAGTTGGTCAACTTCTCTTACCATTACACAATTTCACAGTATGATTACATTACACTGTCATGTACTGATAAAAGCTGGACATTAGTGAACATCTGTAAGTGCAAGTCAGGTCAGTCCAATCCAAATACATAATTTCCTAGAAACTTGAGATGCTATGTGGGACTTAAAGTGGTGCAGCATCTAAATAAAATGCTACGAGGCAACAAGTGATTCTGCAGTAAATAGCCATATTATTTGGACAAAAATACCAGAAACTCCACGCATAACGCAAGATAATTTGTTGATTTAGCTGATGAACTAATCTTCACATTTTACAAATTCACAGTATGACTGGATTATAATGCCATTACACAAGCATGACATTAGTGTACATCTGTAAATTAAGTGTACAGATGAAATTAAGTCTTGGAGGGTATGAATACTTATAGTGTACTAAGATCTCTATGATCAACCAAGGTGAAATAAACTTTTTTTTTTATCGCAAGTAGATTTATTGACTTAGTTGGTCAACTTCTCTTACCATTACACAATTTCACAGTATGATTACATTACACTGTCATGTACTGATAAAAGCTGGACATTAGTGAACATCTGTAAGTGCAAGTCAGGTCAGTCCAATCCAAATACATAATTTCCTAGAAACTTGAGATGCTATGTGGGACTTAAAGTGGTGCAGCATCTAAATAAAATGCTACGAGGCAAATATTACTTGTAGATTAAATTCTAAGTATATTAAGGTTAGACATTTCACCTCATTTCCTATCTAACCCCACTTCATCCCAATTTGTTAGCAACATAGTAATTAAATTAGACAGCAAACAAATTAATTCCCCAAGCAGTATAGTTGAAAATGAATCTTGAAGGGCATTAAGACTTACAGTTTGGTGGGATCTAAATGTTCAACCAAGGGACAATCAAAGCTTTTTGCATCCTGAGACCTTCCAACCAAGCCTTTCGGCTCACACTTTACAGAACATTGGCCACGATTAAATTGGCATTGGTTACAGAACTGCCCATTTTCCAGATGAGTACAAGATAAAAAGAGAGCCTGGATAGCTCAGTCGGTAGAGCATCAGACTTTTAATCTGAGGGTCCAGGGTTCAAGTCCCTGTTCAGGCGTGTATGCCTTTTAAATGATGGCAATCTATATTCTCTGTGCCATGCAAAACGTATGCTGTGAAGGATTTCCGCGATAAAAGTGAAAAAGGTCATTATCATCATTTCTCAAATTGTTGATGAGGAAACAAGTGATTCTGAAGTAAATAGCCATATTATTTGAACAAAAATACAAGAAACTCCACGCATAACGCAAGATAATTTATTGATTTAGCTGATGAACTTCTCTTCACATTTTACAAATTCACAGTATGACTGGATTATAATGCCATTACACAAGCATGACATTAGTGTACATCTGTAAATTAAGTGTACAGATGAAATTGAGTCTTGGAGGGTATGAATACTTATAGTGTACTAAGATCTCTATGATCAACCAAGGTGAAATAAACTTTTTTTTTTATCGCAAGTAGATTTATTGACTTAGTTGGTCAACTTCTCTTACCATTACACAATTTCACAGTATGATTACATTACACTGTCATGTACTGATAAAAGCTGGACATTAGTGAACATCTGTAAGTGCAAGTCAGGTCAGTCCAATCCAAATACATAATTTCCTAGAAACTTGAGATGCTATGTGGGACTTAAAGTGGTGCAGCATCTAAATAAAATGCTACGAGGCAAATATTACTTGTAGATTAAATTCTAAGTATATTAAGGTTAGACATTTCACCTCATTTCCTATCTAACCCCACTTCATCCCAATTTGTTAGCAACATAGTAATTAAATTAGACAGCAAACAAATTAATTCCCCAAGCAGTATAGTTGAAAATGAATCTTGAAGGGCATTAAGACTTACAGTTTGGTGGGATCTAAATGTTCAACCAAGGGACAATCAAAGCTTTTTGCATCCTGAGACCTTCCAACCAAGCCTTTCGGCTCACACTTTACAGAACATTGGCCACGATTAAATTGGCATTGGTTACAGAACTGCCCATTTTCCAGATGAGTACAAGATAAAAAGAGAGCCTGGATAGCTCAGTCGGTAGAGCATCAGACTTTTAATCTGAGGGTCCAGGGTTCAAGTCCCTGTTCAGGCATGTATGCCTTTTAAACGATGGCAATCTATATTCTCTGTGCCATGCAAAACGTATGCTGTGAAGGATTTCCGCGATAAAAGTGAAAAAGGTCATTATCATCATTTCTCAAATTGTTGATGAGGAAACAAGTGATTCTGAAGTAAATAGCCATATTATTTGAACAAAAATACAAGAAACTCCACGCATAACGCAAGATAATTTATTGATTTAGCTGATGAACTTCTCTTCACATTTTACAAATTCACAGTATGACTGGATTATAATGCCATTACACAAGCATGACATTAGTGTACATCTGTAAATTAAGTGTACAGATGAAATTGAGTCTTGGAGGGTATGAATACTTATAGTGTACTAAGATCTCTATGATCAACCAAGGTGAAATAAACTTTTTTTTTTATCGCAAGTAGATTTATTGACTTAGTTGGTCAACTTCTCTTACCATTACACAATTTCACAGTATGATTACATTACACTGTCATGTACTGATAAAAGCTGGACATTAGTGAACATCTGTAAGTGCAAGTCAGGTCAGTCCAATCAAAATACATAATTTCCTAGAAACTTGAGATGCTATGTGGGACTTAAAGTGGTGCAGCATCTAAATAAAATGCTACGAGGCAACAAGTGATTCTGCAGTAAATAGCCATATTATTTGGACAAAAATACCAGAAACTCCACGCATAACGCAAGATAATTTGTTGATTTAGCTGATGAACTAATCTTCACATTTTACAAATTCACAGTATGACTGGATTATAATGCCATTACACAAGCATGACATTAGTGTACATCTGTAAATTAAGTGTACAGATGAAATTGAGTCTTGGAGGGTATGAATACTTATAGTGTACTAAGATCTCTATGATCAACCAAGGTGAAATAAACTTTTTTTTTTATCGCAAGTAGATTTATTGACTTAGTTGGTCAACTTCTCTTACCATTACACAATTTCACAGTATGATTACATTACACTGTCATGTACTGATAAAAGCTGGACATTAGTGAACATCTGTAAGTGCAAGTCAGGTCAGTCCAATCCAAATACATAATTTCCTAGAAACTTGAGATGCTATGTGGGACTTAAAGTGGTGCAGCATCTAAATAAAATGCTACGAGGCAAATATTACTTGTAGATTAAATTCTAAGTATATTAAGGTTAGACATTTCACCTCATTTCCTATCTAACCCCACTTCATCCCAATTTGTTAGCAACATAGTAATTAAATTAGACAGCAAACAAATTAATTCCCCAAGCAGTATAGTTGAAAATGAATCTTGAAGGGCATTAAGACTTAAAGTTTGGTGGGATCTAAATGTTCAACCAAGGGACAATCAAAGCTTTTTGCATCCTGAGACCTTGCAACCAAACCTTTCGGCTCACACTTTACAGAACATTGGCCACGATTAAATTGGCATTGGTTACAGAACTGCCCATTTTCCAGATGAGTACAAGATAAAAAGAGAGCCTGGATAGCTCAGTCGGTAGAGCATCAGACTTTTAATCTGAGGGTCCAGGGTTCAAGTCCCTGTTCAGGCGTGTATGCCTTTTAAATGATGGCAATCTATATTCTCTGTGCCATGCAAAACGTATGCTGTGAAGGATTTCCGCGATAAAAGTGAAAAAGGTCATTATCATCATTTCTCAAATTGTTGATGAGGAAACAAGTGATTCTGAAGTAAATAGCCATATTATTTGAACAAAAATACAAGAAACTCCACGCATAACGCAAGATAATTTATTGATTTAGCTGATGAACTTCTCTTCACATTTTACAAATTCACAGTATGACTGGATTATAATGCCATTACACAAGCATGACATTAGTGTACATCTGTAAATTAAGTGTACAGATGAAATTGAGTCTTGGAGGGTATGAATACTTATAGTGTACTAAGATCTCTATGATCAACCAAGGTGAAATAAACTTTTTTTTTTATCGCAAGTAGATTTATTGACTTAGTTGGTCAACTTCTCTTACCATTACACAATTTCACAGTATGATTACATTACACTGTCATGTACTGATAAAAGCTGGACATTAGTGAACATCTGTAAGTGCAAGTCAGGTCAGTCCAATCCAAATACATAATTTCCTAGAAACTTGAGATGCTATGTGGGACTTAAAGTGGTGCAGCATCTAAATAAAATGCTACGAGGCGACAAGTGATTCTGCAGTAAATAGCCATATTATTTGGACAAAAATACCAGAAACTCCACGCATAACGCAAGATAATTTGTTGATTTAGCTGATGAACTAATCTTCACATTTTACAAATTCACAGTATGACTGGATTATAATGCCATTACACAAGCATGACATTAGTGTACATCTGTAAATTAAGTGTACAGATGAAATTGAGTCTTGGAGGGTATGAATACTTATAGTGTACTAAGATCTCTATGATCAACCAAGGTGAAATAAACTTTTTTTTTTATCGCAAGTAGATTTATTGACTTAGTTGGTCAACTTCTCTTACCATTACACAATTTCACAGTATGATTACATTACACTGTCATGTACTGATAAAAGCTGGACATTAGTGAACATCTGTAAGTGCAAGTCAGGTCAGTCCAATCCAAATACATAATTTCCTAGAAACTTGAGATGCTATGTGGGACTTAAAGTGGTGCAGCATCTAAATAAAATGCTACGAGGCAAATATTACTTGTAGATTAAATTCTAAGTATATTAAGGTTAGACATTTCACCTCATTTCCTATCTAACCCCACTTCATCCCAATTTGTTAGCAACATAGTAATTAAATTAGACAGCAAACAAATTAATTCCCCAAGCAGTATAGTTGAAAATGAATCTTGAAGGGCATTAAGACTTACAGTTTGGTGGGATCTAAATGTTCAACCAAGGGACAATCAAAGCTTTTTGCATCCTGAGACCTTCCAACCAAGCCTTTCGGCTCACACTTTACAGAACATTGGCCACGATTAAATTGGCATTGGTTACAGAACTGCCCATTTTCCAGATGAGTACAAGATAAAAAGAGAGCCTGGATAGCTCAGTCGGTAGAGCATCAGACTTTTAATCTGAGGGTCCAGGCTTCAAGTCCCTGTTCAGGCGTGTATGCCTTTTAAACGATGGCAATCTATATTCTCTGTGCCATGCAAAACGTATGCTGTGAAGGATTTCCGCGATAAAAGTGAAAAAGGTCATTATCATCATTTCTCAAATTGTTGATGAGGAAACAAGTGATTCTGAAGTAAATAGCCATATTATTTGAACAAAAATACAAGAAACTCCACGCATAACGCAAGATAATTTATTGATTTAGCTGATGAACTTCTCTTCACATTTTACAAATTCACAGTATGACTGGATTATAATGCCATTACACAAGCATGACATTAGTGTACATCTGTAAATTAAGTGTACAGATGAAATTGAGTCTTGGAGGGTATGAATACTTATAGTGTACTAAGATCTCTATGATCAACCAAGGTGAAATAAACTTTTTTTTTTATCGCAAGTAGATTTATTGACTTAGTTGGTCAACTTCTCTTACCATTACACAATTTCACAGTATGATTACATTACACTGTCATGTACTGATAAAAGCTGGACATTAGTGAACATCTGTAAGTGCAAGTCAGGTCAGTCCAATCCAAATACATAATTTCCTAGAAACTTGAGATGCTATGTGGGACTTAAAGTGGTGCAGCATCTAAATAAAATGCTACGAGGCAACAAGTGATTCTGCAGTAAATAGCCATATTATTTGGACAAAAATACCAGAAACTCCACGCATAACGCAAGATAATTTGTTGATTTAGCTGATGAACTAATCTTCACATTTTACAAATTCACAGTATGACTGGATTATAATGCCATTACACAAGCATGACATTAGTGTACATCTGTAAATTAAGTGTACAGATGAAATTGAGTCTTGGAGGGTATGAATACTTATAGTGTACTAAGATCTCTATGATCAACCAAGGTGAAATAAACTTTTTTTTTTATCGCAAGTAGATTTATTGACTTAGTTGGTCAACTTCTCTTACCATTACACAATTTCACAGTATGATTACATTACACTGTCATGTACTGATAAAAGCTGGACATTAGTGAACATCTGTAAGTGCAAGTCAGGTCAGTCCAATCCAAATACATAATTTCCTAGAAACTTGAGATGCTATGTGGGACTTAAAGTGGTGCAGCATCTAAATAAAATGCTACGAGGCAAATATTACTTGTAGATTAAATTCTAAGTATATTAAGGTTAGACATTTCACCTCATTTCCTATCTAACCCCACTTCATCCCAATTTGTTAGCAACATAGTAATTAAATTAGACAGCAAACAAATTAATTCCCCAAGCAGTATAGTTGAAAATGAATCTTGAAGGGCATTAAGACTTACAGTTTGGTGGGATCTAAATGTTCAACCAAGGGACAATCAAAGCTTTTTGCATCCTGAGACCTTCCAACCAAGCCTTTCGGCTCACACTTTACAGAACATTGGCCACGATTAAATTGGCATTGGTTACAGAACTGCCCATTTTCCAGATGAGTACAAGATAAAAAGAGAGCCTGGATAGCTCAGTCGGTAGAGCATCAGACTTTTAATCTGAGGGTCCAGGGTTCAAGTCCCTGTTCAGGCGTGTATGCCTTTTAAACGATGGCAATCTATATTCTCTGTGCCATGCAAAACGTATGCTGTGAAGGATTTCCGCGATAAAAGTGAAAAAGGTCATTATCATCATTTCTCAAATTGTTGATGAGGAAACAAGTGATTCTGAAGTAAATAGCCATATTATTTGAACAAAAATACAAGAAACTCCACGCATAACGCAAGATAATTTATTGATTTAGCTGATGAACTTCTCTTCACATTTTACAAATTCACAGTATGACTGGATTATAATGCCATTACACAAGCATGACATTAGTGTACATCTGTAAATTAAGTGTACAGATGAAATTGAGTCTTGGAGGGTATGAATACTTATAGTGTACTAAGATCTCTATGATCAACCAAGGTGAAATAAACTTTTTTTTTTATCGCAAGTAGATTTATTGACTTAGTTGGTCAACTTCTCTTACCATTACACAATTTCACAGTATGATTACATTACACTGTCATGTACTGATAAAAGCTGGACATTAGTGAACATCTGTAAGTGCAAGTCAGGTCAGTCCAATCCAAATACATAATTTCCTAGAAACTTGAGATGCTATGTGGGACTTAAAGTGGTGCAGCATCTAAATAAAATGCTACGAGGCAACAAGTGATTCTGCAGTAAATAGCCATATTATTTGGACAAAAATACCAGAAACTCCACGCATAACGCAAGATAATTTGTTGATTTAGCTGATGAACTAATCTTCACATTTTACAAATTCACAGTATGACTGGATTATAATGCCATTACACAAGCATGACATTAGTGTACATCTGTAAATTAAGTGTACAGATGAAATTGAGTCTTGGAGGGTATGAATACTTATAGTGTACTAAGATCTCTATGATCAACCAAGGTGAAATAAACTTTTTTTTTTATCGCAAGTAGATTTATTGACTTAGTTGGTCAACTTCTCTTACCATTACACAATTTCACAGTATGATTACATTACACTGTCATGTACTGATAAAAGCTGGACATTAGTGAACATCTGTAAGTGCAAGTCAGGTCAGTCCAATCCAAATACATAATTTCCTAGAAACTTGAGATGCTATGTGGGACTTAAAGTGGTGCAGCATCTAAATAAAATGCTACGAGGCAAATATTACTTGTAGATTAAATTCTAAGTATATTAAGGTTAGACATTTCACCTCATTTCCTATCTAACCCCACTTCATCCCAATTTGTTAGCAACATAGTAATTAAATTAGACAGCAAACAAATTAATTCCCCAAGCAGTATAGTTGAAAATGAATCTTGAAGGGCATTAAGACTTACAGTTTGGTGGGATCTAAATGTTCAACCAAGGGACAATCAAAGCTTTTTGCATCCTGAGACCTTGCAACCAAACCTTTCGGCTCACACTTTACAGAACATTGGCCACGATTAAATTGGCATTGGTTACAGAACTGCCCATTTTCCAGATGAGTACAAGATAAAAAGAGAGCCTGGATAGCTCAGTCGGTAGAGCATCAGACTTTTAATCTGAGGGTCCAGGGTTCAAGTCCCTGTTCAGGCGTGTATGCCTTTTAAATGATGGCAATCTATATTCTCTGTGCCATGCAAAACGTATGCTGTGAAGGATTTCCGCGATAAAAGTGAAAAAGGTCATTATCATCATTTCTCAAATTGTTGATGAGGAAACAAGTGATTCTGAAGTAAATAGCCATATTATTTGAACAAAAATACAAGAAACTCCACGCATAACGCAAGATAATTTATTGATTTAGCTGATGAACTTCTCTTCACATTTTACAAATTCACAGTATGACTGGATTATAATGCCATTACACAAGCATGACATTAGTGTACATCTGTAAATTAAGTGTACAGATGAAATTGAGTCTTGGAGGGTATGAATACTTATAGTGTACTAAGATCTCTATGATCAACCAAGGTGAAATAAACTTTTTTTTTTATCGCAAGTAGATTTATTGACTTAGTTGGTCAACTTCTCTTACCATTACACAATTTCACAGTATGATTACATTACACTGTCATGTACTGATAAAAGCTGGACATTAGTGAACATCTGTAAGTGCAAGTCAGGTCAGTCCAATCCAAATACATAATTTCCTAGAAACTTGAGATGCTATGTGGGACTTAAAGTGGTGCAGCATCTAAATAAAATGCTACGAGGCAACAAGTGATTCTGAAGTAAATAGCCATATTATTTGAACAAAAATACAAGAAACTCCACGCATAACGCAAGATAATTTATTGATTTAGCTGATGAACTTCTCTTCACATTTTACAAATTCACAGTATGACTGGATTATAATGCCATTACACAAGCATGACATTAGTGTACATCTGTAAATTAAGTGTACAGATGAAATTGAGTCTTGGAGGGTATGAATACTTATAGTGTACTAAGATCTCTATGATCAACCAAGGTGAAATAAACTTTTTTTTTTATCGCAAGTAGATTTATTGACTTAGTTGGTCAACTTCTCTTACCATTACACAATTTCACAGTATGATTACATTACACTGTCATGTACTGATAAAAGCTGGACATTAGTGAACATCTGTAAGTGCAAGTCAGGTCAGTCCAATCCAAATACATAATTTCCTAGAAACTTGAGATGCTATGTGGGACTTAAAGTGGTGCAGCATCTAAATAAAATGCTACGAGGCAACAAGTGATTCTGCAGTAAACAGCCATATTATTTGGACAAAAATACCAGAAACTCCACGCATAACGCAAGATAATTTGTTGATTTAGCTGATGAACTAATCTTCACATTTTACAAATTCACAGTATGACTGGATTATAATGCCATTACACAAGCATGACATTAGTGTACATCTGTAAATTAAGTGTACAGATGAAATTGAGTCTTGGAGGGTATGAATACTTATAGTGTACTAAGATCTCTATGATCAACCAAGGTGAAATAAACTTTTTTTTTTATCGCAAGTAGATTTATTGACTTAGTTGGTCAACTTCTCTTACCATTACACAATTTCACAGTATGATTACATTACACTGTCATGTACTGATAAAAGCTGGACATTAGTGAACATCTGTAAGTGCAAGTCAGGTCAGTCCAATCCAAATACATAATTTCCTAGAAACTTGAGATGCTATGTGGGACTTAAAGTGGTGCAGCATCTAAATAAAATGCTACGAGGCAAATATTACTTGTAGATTAAATTCTAAGTATATTAAGGTTAGACATTTCACCTCATTTCCTATCTAACCCCACTTCATCCCAATTTGTTAGCAACATAGTAATTAAATTAGACAGCAAACAAATTAATTCCCCAAGCAGTATAGTTGAAAATGAATCTTGAAGGGCATTAAGACTTACAGTTTGGTGGGATCTAAATGTTCAACCAAGGGACAATCAAAGCTTTTTGCATCCTGAGACCTTCCAACCAAGCCTTTCGGCTCACACTTTACAGAACATTGGCCACGATTAAATTGGCATTGGTTACAGAACTGCCCATTTTCCAGATGAGTACAAGATAAAAAGAGAGCCTGGATAGCTCAGTCGGTAGAGCATCAGACTTTTAATCTGAGGGTCCAGGGTTCAAGTCCCTGTTCAGGCGTGTATGCCTTTTAAACGATGGCAATCTATATTCTCTGTGCCATGCAAAACGTATGCTGTGAAGGATTTCCGCGATAAAAGTGAAAAAGGTCATTATCATCATTTCTCAAATTGTTGATGAGGAAACAAGTGATTCTGAAGTAAATAGCCATATTATTTGAACAAAAATACAAGAAACTCCACGCATAACGCAAGATAATTTATTGATTTAGCTGATGAACTTCTCTTCACATTTTACAAATTCACAGTATGACTGGATTATAATGCCATTACACAAGCATGACATTAGTGTACATCTGTAAATTAAGTGTACAGATGAAATTGAGTCTTGGAGGGTATGAATACTTATAGTGTACTAAGATCTCTATGATCAACCAAGGTGAAATAAACTTTTTTTTTTATCGCAAGTAGATTTATTGACTTAGTTGGTCAACTTCTCTTACCATTACACAATTTCACAGTATGATTACATTACACTGTCATGTACTGATAAAAGCTGGACATTAGTGAACATCTGTAAGTGCAAGTCAGGTCAGTCCAATCCAAATACATAATTTCCTAGAAACTTGAGATGCTATGTGGGACTTAAAGTGGTGCAGCATCTAAATAAAATGCTACGAGGCAACAAGTGATTCTGCAGTAAATAGCCATATTATTTGGACAAAAATACCAGAAACTCCACGCATAACGCAAGATAATTTGTTGATTTAGCTGATGAACTAATCTTCACATTTTACAAATTCACAGTATGACTGGATTATAATGCCATTACACAAGCATGACATTAGTGTACATCTGTAAATTAAGTGTACAGATGAAATTGAGTCTTGGAGGGTATGAATACTTATAGTGTACTAAGATCTCTATGATCAACCAAGGTGAAATAAACTTTTTTTTTTATCGCAAGTAGATTTATTGACTTAGTTGGTCAACTTCTCTTACCATTACACAATTTCACAGTATGATTACATTACACTGTCATGTACTGATAAAAGCTGGACATTAGTGAACATCTGTAAGTGCAAGTCAGGTCAGTCCAATCCAAATACATAATTTCCTAGAAACTTGAGATGCTATGTGGGACTTAAAGTGGTGCAGCATCTAAATAAAATGCTACGAGGCAAATATTACTTGTAGATTAAATTCTAAGTATATTAAGGTTAGACATTTCACCTCATTTCCTATCTAACCCCACTTCATCCCAATTTGTTAGCAACATAGTAATTAAATTAGACAGCAAACAAATTAATTCCCCAAGCAGTATAGTTGAAAATGAATCTTGAAGGGCATTAAGACTTACAGTTTGGTGGGATCTAAATGTTCAACCAAGGGACAATCAAAGCTTTTTGCATCCTGAGACCTTCCAACCAAGCCTTTCGGCTCACACTTTACAGAACATTGGCCACGATTAAATTGGCATAATTTATTGATTTAGCTGATGAACTTCTCTTCACATTTTACAAATTCACAGTATGACTGGATTATAATGCCATTACACAAGCATGACATTAGTGTACATCTGTAAATTAAGTGTACAGATGAAATTGAGTCTTGGAGGGTATGAATACTTATAGTGTACTAAGATCTCTATGATCAACCAAGGTGAAATAAACTTTTTTTTTTATCGCAAGTGGATTTATTGACTTAGTTGGTCAACTTCTCTTACCATTACACAATTTCACAGTATGATTACATTACACTGTCATGTACTGATAAAAGCTGGACATTAGTGAACATCTGTAAGTGCAAGTCAGGTCAGTCCAATCCAAATACATAATTTCCTAGAAACTTGAGATGCTATGTGGGACTTAAAGTGGTGCAGCATCTAAACAAAATGCTACGAGGCAAATATTACTTGTAGATTAAATGCTAAGTATATTAAGGTTAGACATTTCACCTCATTTCCTATCTAACCCAACTTCATCCCAATTTGTTAGCAACATAGTAATTAAATTAGTCAGCTAACAAATTAATTCCCCAAGCAGTATAGTTGAAAATGAATCTTGAAGGGCATTAAGACTTACAGTTTGGTGGGATCTAAATGTTCAACCAAGGGACAATCAAAGCTTTTTGCATCCTGAGACCTTCCAACCAAGCCTTTCGGCTCACACTTTACAGAACATTGGCCACGATTAAATTGGCATTGGTTACAGAACTGCCCATTTTCCAGATGAGTACAAGATAAAAAAAAAACCTGGATAGCTCAGTCGGTAGAGCATCAGACTTTTAATCTGAGGGTCCAGGGTTCAAGTCCCTGTTCAGGCGTGTATGCCTTTTAAACGATGGCAATCTATATTCTCTGTGCCATGCAAAACGTATACTGTGAATGATTTCCGCGATAAAAGTGAAAAAGGTCATTATCATCATTTCTCAAATTGTTGATGAGGAAACAAGTGATTCTGAAGTAAATAGCCATATTATTTGAACAAAAATACAAGAAACTCCACGCATAACGCAAGATAATTTATTGATTTAGCTGATGAACTTCTCTTCACATTTTACAAATTCACAGTATGACTGGATTATAATGCCATTACACAAGCATGACATTAGTGTACATCTGTAAATTAAGTGTACAGATGAAATTGAGTCTTGGAGGGTATGAATACTTATAGTGTACTAAGATCTCTATGATCAACCAAGGTGAAATAAACTTTTTTTTTTATCGCATGTAGATTTATTGACTTAGTTGGTCAACTTCTCTTACCATTACACAATTTCACAGTATGATTACATTACACTGTCATGTACTGATAAAAGCTGGACATTAGTGAACATCTGTAAGTGCAAGTCAGGTCAGTCCAATCCAAATACATAATTTCCTAGAAACTTGAGATGCTATGTGGGACTTAAAGTGGTGCAGCATCTAAATAAAATGCTACGAGGCAAATATTACTTGTAGATTAAATTCTAAGTATATTAAGGTTAGACATTTCACCTCATTTCCTATCTAACCCCACTTCATCCCAATTTGTTAGCAACATAGTAATTAAATTAGACAGCAAACAAATTAATTCCCCAAGCAGTATAGTTGAAAATGAATCTTGAAGGGCATTAAGACTTACAGTTTGGTGGGATCTAAATGTTCAACCAAGGGACAATCAAAGCTTTTTGCATCCTGAGACCTTCCAACCAAGCCTTTCGGCTCACACTTTACAGAACATTGGCCACGATTAAATTGGCATTGGTTACAGAACTGCCCATTTTCCAGATGAGTACAAGATAAAAAGAGAGCCTGGATAGCTCAGTCGGTAGAGCATCAGACTTTTAATCTGAGGGTCCAGGGTTCAAGTCCCTGTTCAGGCGTGTATGCCTTTTAAACGATGGCAATCTATATTCTCTGTGCCATGCAAAACGTATGCTGTGAAGGATTTCCGCGATAAAAGTGAAAAAGGTCATTATCATCATTTCTCAAATTGTTGATGAGGAAACAAGTGATTCTGAAGTAAATAGCCATATTATTTGAACAAAAATACAAGAAACTCCACGCATAACGCAAGATAATTTATTGATTTAGCTGATGAACTTCTCTTCACATTTTACAAATTCACAGTATGACTGGATTATAATGCCATTACACAAGCATGACATTAGTGTACATCTGTAAATTAAGTGTACAGATGAAATTGAGTCTTGGAGGGTATGAATACTTATAGTGTACTAAGATCTCTATGATCAACCAAGGTGAAATAAACTTTTTTTTTTATCGCAAGTAGATTTATTGACTTAGTTGGTCAACTTCTCTTACCATTACACAATTTCACAGTATGATTACATTACACTGTCATGTACTGATAAAAGCTGGACATTAGTGAACATCTGTAAGTGCAAGTCAGGTCAGTCCAATCCAAATACATAATTTCCTAGAAACTTGAGATGCTATGTGGGACTTAAAGTGGTGCAGCATCTAAATAAAATGCTACGAGGCAACAAGTGATTCTGCAGTAAATAGCCATATTATTTGGACAAAAATACCAGAAACTCCACGCATAACGCAAGATAATTTGTTGATTTAGCTGATGAACTAATCTTCACATTTTACAAATTCACAGTATGACTGGATTATAATGCCATTACACAAGCATGACATTAGTGTACATCTGTAAATTAAGTGTACAGATGAAATTGAGTCTTGGAGGGTATGAATACTTATAGTGTACTAAGATCTCTATGATCAACCAAGGTGAAATAAACTTTTTTTTTTATCGCAAGTAGATTTATTGACTTAGTTGGTCAACTTCTCTTACCATTACACAATTTCACAGTATGATTACATTACACTGTCATGTACTGATAAAAGCTGGACATTAGTGAACATCTGTAAGTGCAAGTCAGGTCAGTCCAATCCAAATACATAATTTCCTAGAAACTTGAGATGCTATGTGGGACTTAAAGTGGTGCAGCATCTAAATAAAATGCTACGAGGCAACAAGTGATTCTGCAGTAAATAGCCATATTATTTGGACAAAAATACCAGAAACTCCACGCATAACGCAAGATAATTTGTTGATTTAGCTGATGAACTAATCTTCACATTTTACAAATTCACAGTATGACTGGATTATAATGCCATTACACAAGCATGACATTAGTGTACATCTGTAAATTAAGTGTACAGATGAAATTGAGTCTTGGAGGGTATGAATACTTATAGTGTACTAAGATCTCTATGATCAACCAAGGTGAAATAAACTTTTTTTTTTATCGCAAGTAGATTTATTGACTTAGTTGGTCAACTTCTCTTACCATTACACAATTTCACAGTATGATTACATTACACTGTCATGTACTGATAAAAGCTGGACATTAGTGAACATCTGTAAGTGCAAGTCAGGTCAGTCCAATCCAAATACATAATTTCCTAGAAACTTGAGATGCTATGTGGGACTTAAAGTGGTGCAGCATCTAAATAAAATGCTACGAGGCAAATATTACTTGTAGATTAAATTCTAAGTATATTAAGGTTAGACATTTCACCTCATTTCCTATCTAACCCCACTTCATCCCAATTTGTTAGCAACATAGTAATTAAATTAGACAGCAAACAAATTAATTCCCCAAGCAGTATAGTTGAAAATGAATCTTGAAGGGCATTAAGACTTACAGTTTGGTGGGATCTAAATGTTCAACCAAGGGACAATCAAAGCTTTTTGCATCCTGAGACCTTCCAACCAAGCCTTTCGGCTCACACTTTACAGAACATTGGCCACGATTAAATTGGCATTGGTTACAGAACTGCCCATTTTCCAGATGAGTACAAGATAAAAAGAGAGCCTGGATAGCTCAGTCGGTAGAGCATCAGACTTTTAATCTGAGGGTCCAGGGTTCAAGTCCCTGTTCAGGCGTGTATGCCTTTTAAATGATGGCAATCTATATTCTCTGTGCCATGCAAAACGTATGCTGTGAAGGATTTCCGCGATAAAAGTGAAAAAGGTCATTATCATCATTTCTCAAATTGTTGATGAGGAAACAAGTGATTCTGAAGTAAATAGCCATATTATTTGAACAAAAATACAAGAAACTCCACGCATAACGCAAGATAATTTATTGATTTAGCTGATGAACTTCTCTTCACATTTTACAAATTCACAGTATGACTGGATTATAATGCCATTACACAAGCATGACATTAGTGTACATCTGTAAATTAAGTGTACAGATGAAATTGAGTCTTGGAGGGTATGAATACTTATAGTGTACTAAGATCTCTATGATCAACCAAGGTGAAATAAACTTTTTTTTTTATCGCAAGTAGATTTATTGACTTAGTTGGTCAACTTCTCTTACCATTACACAATTTCACAGTATGATTACATTACACTGTCATGTACTGATAAAAGCTGGACATTAGTGAACATCTGTAAGTGCAAGTCAGGTCAGTCCAATCCAAATACATAATTTCCTAGAAACTTGAGATGCTATGTGGGACTTAAAGTGGTGCAGCATCTAAATAAAATGCTACGAGGCAACAAGTGATTCTGAAGTAAATAGCCATATTATTTGAACAAAAATACAAGAAACTCCACGCATAACGCAAGATAATTTATTGATTTAGCTGATGAACTTCTCTTCACATTTTACAAATTCACAGTATGACTGGATTATAATGCCATTACACAAGCATGACATTAGTGTACATCTGTAAATTAAGTGTACAGATGAAATTGAGTCTTGGAGGGTATGAATACTTATAGTGTACTAAGATCTCTATGATCAACCAAGGTGAAATAAACTTTTTTTTTTATCGCAAGTAGATTTATTGACTTAGTTGGTCAACTTCTCTTACCATTACACAATTTCACAGTATGATTACATTACACTGTCATGTACTGATAAAAGCTGGACATTAGTGAACATCTGTAAGTGCAAGTCAGGTCAGTCCAATCCAAATACATAATTTCCTAGAAACTTGAGATGCTATGTGGGACTTAAAGTGGTGCAGCATCTAAATAAAATGCTACGAGGCAACAAGTGATTCTGCAGTAAATAGCCATATTATTTGGACAAAAATACCAGAAACTCCACGCATAACGCAAGATAATTTGTTGATTTAGCTGATGAACTAATCTTCACATTTTACAAATTCACAGTATGACTGGATTATAATGCCATTACACAAGCATGACATTAGTGTACATCTGTAAATTAGGTGTACAGATGAAATTGAGTCTTGAAGGGTATGAATACTTATAGTGTACTAAGATCTCTATGATCAACCAAGGTGAAATAAACTTTTTTTTTATCGCAAGTGGATTTATTGACTTAGTTGGTCAACTTCTCTTACCATTACACAATTTCACAGTATGATTACATTACACTGTCATGTACTGATAAAAGCTGGACATTAGTGAACATCTGTAAGTGCAAGTCAGGTCAGTCCAATCCAAATACATAATTTCCTAGAAACTTGAGATGCTATGTGGGACTTAAAGTGGTGCAGCATCTAAATAAAATGCTACGAGGCAAATATTACTTGTAGATTAAATTCTAAGTATATTAAGGTTAGACATTTCACCTCATTTCCTATCTAACCCAACTTCATCCCAATTTGTTAGCAACATAGTAATTAAATTAGACAGCAAACAAATTAATTCCCCAAGCAGTATAGTTGAAAATGAATCTTGAAGGACATTAAGACTTACAGTTTGGTGGGATCTAAATGTTCAACCAAGGGACAATCAAAGCTTTTTGCATCCTGAGACCTTCCAACCAAGCCTTTCGGCTCACACTTTACAGAACATTGGCCACGATTAAATTGGCATAATTTATTGATTTAGCTGATGAACTTCTCTTCACATTTTACAAATTCACAGTATGACTGGATTATAATGCCATTACACAAGCATGACATTAGTGTACATCTGTAAATTAAGTGTACAGATGAAATTGAGTCTTGGAGGGTATGAATACTTATAGTGTACTAAGATCTCTATGATCAACCAAGGTGAAATAAACTTTTTTTTTTATCGCAAGTGGATTTATTGACTTAGTTGGTCAACTTCTCTTACCATTACACAATTTCACAGTATGATTACATTACACTGTCATGTACTGATAAAAGCTGGACATTAGTGAACATCTGTAAGTGCAAGTCAGGTCAGTCCAATCCAAATACATAATTTCCTAGAAACTTGAGATGCTATGTGGGACTTAAAGTGGTGCAGCATCTAAACAAAATGCTATGAGGCAAATATTACTTGTAGATTAAATGCTAAGTATATTAAGGTTAGACATTTCACCTCATTTCCTATCTAACCCAACTTCATCCCAATTTGTTAGCAACATAGTAATTAAATTAGTCAGCTAACAAATTAATTCCCCAAGCAGTATAGTTGAAAATGAATCTTGAAGGGCATTAAGACTTACAGTTTGGTGGGATCTAAATGTTCAACCAAGGGACAATCAAAGCTTTTTGCATCCTGAGACCTTCCAACCAAGCCTTTCGGCTCACACTTTACAGAACATTGGCCACGATTAAATTGGCATTGGTTACAGAACTGCCCATTTTCCAGATGAGTACAAGATAAAAAAAAAACCTGGATAGCTCAGTCGGTAGAGCATCAGACTTTTAATCTGAGGGTCCAGGGTTCAAGTCCCTGTTCAGGCGTGTATGCCTTTTAAACGATGGCAATCTATATTCTCTGTGCCATGCAAAACGTATACTGTGAATGATTTCCGCGATAAAAGTGAAAAAGGTCATTATCATCATTTCTCAAATTGTTGATGAGGAAACAAGTGATTCTGAAGTAAATAGCCATATTATTTGAACAAAAATACAAGAAACTCCACGCATAACGCAAGATAATTTATTGATTTAGCTGATGAACTTCTCTTCACATTTTACAAATTCACAGTATGACTGGATTATAATGCCATTACACAAGCATGACATTAGTGTACATCTGTAAATTAAGTGTACAGATGAAATTGAGTCTTGGAGGGTATGAATACTTATAGTGTACTAAGATCTCTATGATCAACCAAGGTGAAATAAACTTTTTTTTTTATCGCATGTAGATTTATTGACTTAGTTGGTCAACTTCTCTTACCATTACACAATTTCACAGTATGATTACATTACACTGTCATGTACTGATAAAAGCTGGACATTAGTGAACATCTGTAAGTGCAAGTCAGGTCAGTCCAATCCAAATACATAATTTCCTAGAAACTTGAGATGCTATGTGGGACTTAAAGTGGTGCAGCATCTAAATAAAATGCTACGAGGCAACAAGTGATTCTGCAGTAAATAGCCATATTATTTGGACAAAAATACCAGAAACTCCACGCATAACGCAAGATAATTTGTTGATTTAGCTGATGAACTAATCTTCACATTTTACAAATTCACAGTATGACTGGATTATAATGCCATTACACAAGCATGACATTAGTGTACATCTGTAAATTAAGTGTACAGATGAAATTGAGTCTTGGAGGGTATGAATACTTATAGTGTACTAAGATCTCTATGATCAACCAAGGTGAAATAAACTTTTTTTTTTATCGCAAGTAGATTTATTGACTTAGTTGGTCAACTTCTCTTACCATTACACAATTTCACAGTATGATTACATTACACTGTCATGTACTGATAAAAGCTGGACATTAGTGAACATCTGTAAGTGCAAGTCAGGTCAGTCCAATCCAAATACATAATTTCCTAGAAACTTGAGATGCTATGTGGGACTTAAAGTGGTGCAGCATCTAAATAAAATGCTACGAGGCAAATATTACTTGTAGATTAAATTCTAAGTATATTAAGGTTAGACATTTCACCTCATTTCCTATCTAACCCCACTTCATCCCAATTTGTTAGCAACATAGTAATTAAATTAGACAGCAAACAAATTAATTCCCCAAGCAGTATAGTTGAAAATGAATCTTGAAGGGCATTAAGACTTACAGTTTGGTGGGATCTAAATGTTCAACCAAGGGACAATCAAAGCTTTTTGCATCCTGAGACCTTCCAACCAAGCCTTTCGGCTCACACTTTACAGAACATTGGCCACGATTAAATTGGCATTGGTTACAGAACTGCCCATTTTCCAGATGAGTACAAGATAAAAAGAGAGCCTGGATAGCTCAGTCGGTAGAGCATCAGACTTTTAATCTGAGGGTCCAGGGTTCAAGTCCCTGTTCAGGCGTGTATGCCTTTTAAATGATGGCAATCTATATTCTCTGTGCCATGCAAAACGTATGCTGTGAAGGATTTCCGCGATAAAAGTGAAAAAGGTCATTATCATCATTTCTCAAATTGTTGATGAGGAAACAAGTGATTCTGAAGTAAATAGCCATATTATTTGAACAAAAATACAAGAAACTCCACGCATAACGCAAGATAATTTATTGATTTAGCTGATGAACTTCTCTTCACATTTTACAAATTCACAGTATGACTGGATTATAATGCCATTACACAAGCATGACATTAGTGTACATCTGTAAATTAAGTGTACAGATGAAATTGAGTCTTGGAGGGTATGAATACTTATAGTGTACTAAGATCTCTATGATCAACCAAGGTGAAATAAACTTTTTTTTTTATCGCAAGTAGATTTATTGACTTAGTTGGTCAACTTCTCTTACCATTACACAATTTCACAGTATGATTACATTACACTGTCATGTACTGATAAAAGCTGGACATTAGTGAACATCTGTAAGTGCAAGTCAGGTCAGTCCAATCCAAATACATAATTTCCTAGAAACTTGAGATGCTATGTGGGACTTAAAGTGGTGCAGCATCTAAATAAAATGCTACGAGGCAACAAGTGATTCTGAAGTAAATAGCCATATTATTTGAACAAAAATACAAGAAACTCCACGCATAACGCAAGATAATTTATTGATTTAGCTGATGAACTTCTCTTCACATTTTACAAATTCACAGTATGACTGGATTATAATGCCATTACACAAGCATGACATTAGTGTACATCTGTAAATTAAGTGTACAGATGAAATTGAGTCTTGGAGGGTATGAATACTTATAGTGTACTAAGATCTCTATGATCAACCAAGGTGAAATAAACTTTTTTTTTTATCGCAAGTAGATTTATTGACTTAGTTGGTCAACTTCTCTTACCATTACACAATTTCACAGTATGATTACATTACACTGTCATGTACTGATAAAAGCTGGACATTAGTGAACATCTGTAAGTGCAAGTCAGGTCAGTCCAATCCAAATACATAATTTCCTAGAAACTTGAGATGCTATGTGGGACTTAAAGTGGTGCAGCATCTAAATAAAATGCTACGAGGCAACAAGTGATTCTGCAGTAAATAGCCATATTATTTGGACAAAAATACCAGAAACTCCACGCATAACGCAAGATAATTTGTTGATTTAGCTGATGAACTAATCTTCACATTTTACAAATTCACAGTATGACTGGATTATAATGCCATTACACAAGCATGACATTAGTGTACATCTGTAAATTAGGTGTACAGATGAAATTGAGTCTTGAAGGGTATGAATACTTATAGTGTACTAAGATCTCTATGATCAACCAAGGTGAAATAAACTTTTTTTTTATCGCAAGTGGATTTATTGACTTAGTTGGTCAACTTCTCTTACCATTACACAATTTCACAGTATGATTACATTACACTGTCATGTACTGATAAAAGCTGGACATTAGTGAACATCTGTAAGTGCAAGTCAGGTCAGTCCAATCCAAATACATAATTTCCTAGAAACTTGAGATGCTATGTGGGACTTAAAGTGGTGCAGCATCTAAATAAAATGCTACGAGGCAAATATTACTTGTAGATTAAATTCTAAGTATATTAAGGTTAGACATTTCACCTCATTTCCTATCTAACCCAACTTCATCCCAATTTGTTAGCAACATAGTAATTAAATTAGACAGCAAACAAATTAATTCCCCAAGCAGTATAGTTGAAAATGAATCTTGAAGGACATTAAGACTTACAGTTTGGTGGGATCTAAATGTTCAACCAAGGGACAATCAAAGCTTTTTGCATCCTGAGACCTTCCAACCAAGCCTTTCGGCTCACACTTTACAGAACATTGGCCACGATTAAATTGGCATAATTTATTGATTTAGCTGATGAACTTCTCTTCACATTTTACAAATTCACAGTATGACTGGATTATAATGCCATTACACAAGCATGACATTAGTGTACATCTGTAAATTAAGTGTACAGATGAAATTGAGTCTTGGAGGGTATGAATACTTATAGTGTACTAAGATCTCTATGATCAACCAAGGTGAAATAAACTTTTTTTTTTATCGCAAGTGGATTTATTGACTTAGTTGGTCAACTTCTCTTACCATTACACAATTTCACAGTATGATTACATTACACTGTCATGTACTGATAAAAGCTGGACATTAGTGAACATCTGTAAGTGCAAGTCAGGTCAGTCCAATCCAAATACATAATTTCCTAGAAACTTGAGATGCTATGTGGGACTTAAAGTGGTGCAGCATCTAAACAAAATGCTATGAGGCAAATATTACTTGTAGATTAAATGCTAAGTATATTAAGGTTAGACATTTCACCTCATTTCCTATCTAACCCAACTTCATCCCAATTTGTTAGCAACATAGTAATTAAATTAGTCAGCTAACAAATTAATTCCCCAAGCAGTATAGTTGAAAATGAATCTTGAAGGGCATTAAGACTTACAGTTTGGTGGGATCTAAATGTTCAACCAAGGGACAATCAAAGCTTTTTGCATCCTGAGACCTTCCAACCAAGCCTTTCGGCTCACACTTTACAGAACATTGGCCACGATTAAATTGGCATTGGTTACAGAACTGCCCATTTTCCAGATGAGTACAAGATAAAAAAAAAACCTGGATAGCTCAGTCGGTAGAGCATCAGACTTTTAATCTGAGGGTCCAGGGTTCAAGTCCCTGTTCAGGCGTGTATGCCTTTTAAACGATGGCAATCTATATTCTCTGTGCCATGCAAAACGTATACTGTGAATGATTTCCGCGATAAAAGTGAAAAAGGTCATTATCATCATTTCTCAAATTGTTGATGAGGAAACAAGTGATTCTGAAGTAAATAGCCATATTATTTGAACAAAAATACAAGAAACTCCACGCATAACGCAAGATAATTTATTGATTTAGCTGATGAACTTCTCTTCACATTTTACAAATTCACAGTATGACTGGATTATAATGCCATTACACAAGCATGACATTAGTGTACATCTGTAAATTAAGTGTACAGATGAAATTGAGTCTTGGAGGGTATGAATACTTATAGTGTACTAAGATCTCTATGATCAACCAAGGTGAAATAAACTTTTTTTTTTATCGCATGTAGATTTATTGACTTAGTTGGTCAACTTCTCTTACCATTACACAATTTCACAGTATGATTACATTACACTGTCATGTACTGATAAAAGCTGGACATTAGTGAACATCTGTAAGTGCAAGTCAGGTCAGTCCAATCCAAATACATAATTTCCTAGAAACTTGAGATGCTATGTGGGACTTAAAGTGGTGCAGCATCTAAATAAAATGCTACGAGGCAAATATTACTTGTAGATTAAATTCTAAGTATATTAAGGTTAGACATTTCACCTCATTTCCTATCTAACCCCACTTCATCCCAATTTGTTAGCAACATAGTAATTAAATTAGACAGCAAACAAATTAATTCCCCAAGCAGTATAGTTGAAAATGAATCTTGAAGGGCATTAAGACTTACAGTTTGGTGGGATCTAAATGTTCAACCAAGGGACAATCAAAGCTTTTTGCATCCTGAGACCTTCCAACCAAGCCTTTCGGCTCACACTTTACAGAACATTGGCCACGATTAAATTGGCATTGGTTACAGAACTGCCCATTTTCCAGATGAGTACAAGATAAAAAGAGAGCCTGGATAGCTCAGTCGGTAGAGCATCAGACTTTTAATCTGAGGGTCCAGGGTTCAAGTCCCTGTTCAGGCATGTATGCCTTTTAAACGATGGCAATCTATATTCTCTGTGCCATGCAAAACGTATGCTGTGAAGGATTTCCGCGATAAAAGTTAAAAAGGTCATTATCATCATTTCTCAAATTGTTGATGAGGAAACAAGTGATTCTGAAGTAAATAGCCATATTATTTGAACAAAAATACAAGAAACTCCACGCATAACGCAAGATAATTTATTGATTTAGCTGATGAACTTCTCTTCACATTTTACAAATTCACAGTATGACTGGATTATAATGCCATTACACAAGCATGACATTAGTGTACATCTGTAAATTAAGTGTACAGATGAAATTGAGTCTTGGAGGGTATGAATACTTATAGTGTACTAAGATCTCTATGATCAACCAAGGTGAAATAAACTTTTTTTTTTATCGCAAGTAGATTTATTGACTTAGTTGGTCAACTTCTCTTACCATTACACAATTTCACAGTATGATTAGATTACACTGTCATGTACTGATAAAAGCTGGACATTAGTGAACATCTGTAAGTGCAAGTCAGGTCAGTCCAATCCAAATACATAATTTCCTAGAAACTTGAGATGCTATGTGGGACTTAAAGTGGTGCAGCATCTAAACAAAATGCTATGAGGCAAATATTACTTGTAGATTAAATGCTAAGTATATTAAGGTTAGACATTTCACCTCATTTCCTATCTAACCCAACTTCATCCCAATTTGTTAGCAACATAGTAATTAAATTAGTCAGCTAACAAATTAATTCCCCAAGCAGTATAGTTGAAAATGAATCTTGAAGGGCATTAAGACTTACAGTTTGGTGGGATCTAAATGTTCAACCAAGGGACAATCAAAGCTTTTTGCATCCTGAGACCTTCCAACCAAGCCTTTCGGCTCACACTTTACAGAACATTGGCCACGATTAAATTGGCATTGGTTACAGAACTGCCCATTTTCCAGATGAGTACAAGATAAAAAAAAAACCTGGATAGCTCAGTCGGTAGAGCATCAGACTTTTAATCTGAGGGTCCAGGGTTCAAGTCCCTGTTCAGGCGTGTATGCCTTTTAAACGATGGCAATCTATATTCTCTGTGCCATGCAAAACGTATGCTGTGAAGGATTTCCGCGATAAAAGTGAAAAAGGTCATTATCATCATTTCTCAAATTGTTGATGAGGAAACAAGTGATTCTGAAGTAAATAGCCATATTATTTGAACAAAAATACAAGAAACTCCACGCATAACGCAAGATAATTTATTGATTTAGCTGATGAACTTCTCTTCACATTTTACAAATTCACAGTATGACTGGATTATAATGCCATTACACAAGCATGACATTAGTGTACATCTGTAAATTAAGTGTACAGATGAAATTGAGTCTTGGAGGGTATGAATACTTATAGTGTACTAAGATCTCTATGATCAACCAAGGTGAAATAAACTTTTTTTTTTATCGCAAGTAGATTTATTGACTTAGTTGGTCAACTTCTCTTACCATTACACAATTTCACAGTATGATTAGATTACACTGTCATGTACTGATAAAAGCTGGACATTAGTGAACATCTGTAAGTGCAAGTCAGGTCAGTCCAATCCAAATACATAATTTCCTAGAAACTTGAGATGCTATGTGGGACTTAAAGTGGTGCAGCATATAAATAAAATGCTACGAGGCAAATATTACTTGTAGATTAAATTCTAAGTATATTAAGGTTAGACATTTCACCTCATTTCCTATCTAACCCAACTTCATCCCAATTTGTTAGCAACATAGTAATTAAATTAGACAGCAAACAAATTAATTCCCCAAGCAGTATAGTTGAAAATGAATCTTGAAGGGCATTAAGACTTACAGTTTGGTGGGATCTAAATGTTCAACCAAGGGACAATCAAAGCTTTTTGCATCCTGAGACCTTCCAACCAAGCCTTTCGGCTCACACTTTACAGAACATTGGCCACGATTAAATTGGCATTGGTTACAGAACTGCCCATTTTCCAGATGAGTACAAGATAAAAAGAGAGCCTGGATAGCTCAGTCGGTAGAGCATCAGACTTTTAATCTGAGGGTCCAGGGTTCAAGTCCCTGTTCAGGCATGTATGCCTTTTAAACGATGGCAATCTATATTCTCTGTGCCATGCAAAACGTATGCTGTGAAGGATTTCCGCGATAAAAGTGAAAAAGGTCATTATCATCATTTCTCAAATTGTTGATGAGGAAACAAGTGATTCTGAAGTAAATAGCCATATTATTTGAACAAAAATACAAGAAACTCCACGCATAACGCAAGATAATTTATTGATTTAGCTGATGAACTTCTCTTCACATTTTACAAATTCACAGTATGACTGGATTATAATGCCATTACACAAGCATGACATTAGTGTACATCTGTAAATTAAGTGTACAGATGAAATTGAGTCTTGGAGGGTATGAATACTTATAGTGTACTAAGATCTCTATGATCAACCAAGGTGAAATAAACTTTTTTTTTTATCGCAAGTAGATTTATTGACTTAGTTGGTCAACTTCTCTTACCATTACACAATTTCACAGTATGATTACATTACACTGTCATGTACTGATAAAAGCTGGACATTAGTGAACATCTGTAAGTGCAAGTCAGGTCAGTCCAATCCAAATACATAATTTCCTAGAAACTTGAGATGCTATGTGGGACTTAAAGTGGTGCAGCATCTAAATAAAATGCTACGAGGCAAATATTACTTGTAGATTAAATTCTAAGTATATTAAGGTTAGACATTTCACCTCATTTCCTATCTAACCCCACTTCATCCCAATTTGTTAGCAACATAGTAATTAAATTAGACAGCAAACAAATTAATTCCCCAAGCAGTATAGTTGAAAATGAATCTTGAAGGGCATTAAGACTTACAGTTTGGTGGGATCTAAATGTTCAACCAAGGGACAATCAAAGCTTTTTGCATCCTGAGACCTTCCAACCAAGCCTTTCGGCTCACACTTTACAGAACATTGGCCACGATTAAATTGGCATTGGTTACAGAACTGCCCATTTTCCAGATGAGTACAAGATAATAAAAAACCTGGATAGCTCAGTCGGTAGAGCATCAGACTTTTAATCTGAGGGTCCAGGGTTCAAGTCCCTGTTCAGGCGTGTATGCCTTTTAAACGATGGCAATCTATATTCTCTGTGCCATGCAAAACGTATGCTGTGAAGGATTTCCGCGATAAAAGTGAAAAAGGTCATTATCATCATTTCTCAAATTGTTGATGAGGAAACAAGTGATTCTGAAGTAAATAGCCATATTATTTGAACAAAAATACAAGAAACTCCACGCATAACGCAAGATAATTTATTGATTTAGCTGATGAACTTCTCTTCACATTTTACAAATTCACAGTATGACTGGATTATAATGCCATTACACAAGCATGACATTAGTGTACATCTGTAAATTAAGTGTACAGATGAAATTGAGTCTTGGAGGGTATGAATACTTATAGTGTACTAAGATCTCTATGATCAACCAAGGTGAAATAAACTTTTTTTTTTATCGCAAGTAGATTTATTGACTTAGTTGGTCAACTTCTCTTACCATTACACAATTTCACAGTATGATTAGATTACACTGTCATGTACTGATAAAAGCTGGACATTAGTGAACATCTGTAAGTGCAAGTCAGGTCAGTCCAATCCAAATACATAATTTCCTAGAAACTTGAGATGCTATGTGGGACTTAAAGTGGTGCAGCATATAAATAAAATGCTACGAGGCAAATATTACTTGTAGATTAAATTCTAAGTATATTAAGGTTAGACATTTCACCTCATTTCCTATCTAACCCAACTTCATCCCAATTTGTTAGCAACATAGTAATTAAATTAGACAGCAAACAAATTAATTCCCCAAGCAGTATAGTTGAAAATGAATCTTGAAGGGCATTAAGACTTACAGTTTGGTGGGATCTAAATGTTCAACCAAGGGACAATCAAAGCTTTTTGCATCCTGAGACCTTCCAACCAAGCCTTTCGGCTCACACTTTACAGAACATTGGCCACGATTAAATTGGCATTGGTTACAGAACTGCCCATTTTCCAGATGAGTACAAGATAAAAAGAGAGCCTGGATAGCTCAGTCGGTAGAGCATCAGACTTTTAATCTGAGGGTCCAGGGTTCAAGTCCCTGTTCAGGCGTGTATGCCTTTTAAACGATGGCAATCTATATTCTCTGTGCCATGCAAAACGTATGCTGTGAAGGATTTCCGCGATAAAAGTGAAAAAGGTCATTATCATCATTTCTCAAATTGTTGATGAGGAAACAAGTGATTCTGAAGTAAATAGCCATATTATTTGAACAAAAATACAAGAAACTCCACGCATAACGCAAGATAATTTATTGATTTAGCTGATGAACTTCTCTTCACATTTTACAAATTCACAGTATGACTGGATTATAATGCCATTACACAAGCATGACATTAGTGTACATCTGTAAATTAAGTGTACAGATGAAATTGAGTCTTGGAGGGTATGAATACTTATAGTGTACTAAGATCTCTATGATCAACCAAGGTGAAATAAACTTTTTTTTTTATCGCAAGTAGATTTATTGACTTAGTTGGTCAACTTCTCTTACCATTACACAATTTCACAGTATGATTACATTACACTGTCATGTACTGATAAAAGCTGGACATTAGTGAACATCTGTAAGTGCAAGTCAGGTCAGTCCAATCCAAATACATAATTTCCTAGAAACTTGAGATGCTATGTGGGACTTAAAGTGGTGCAGCATCTAAATAAAATGCTACGAGGCAACAAGTGATTCTGAAGTAAATAGCCATATTATTTGAACAAAAATACAAGAAACTCCACGCATAACGCAAGATAATTTATTGATTTAGCTGATGAACTTCTCTTCACATTTTACAAATTCACAGTATGACTGGATTATAATGCCATTACACAAGCATGACATTAGTGTACATCTGTAAATTAAGTGTACAGATGAAATTGAGTCTTGGAGGGTATGAATACTTATAGTGTACTAAGATCTCTATGATCAACCAAGGTGAAATAAACTTTTTTTTTTATCGCAAGTAGATTTATTGACTTAGTTGGTCAACTTCTCTTACCATTACACAATTTCACAGTATGATTAGATTACACTGTCATGTACTGATAAAAGCTGGACATTAGTGAACATCTGTAAGTGCAAGTCAGGTCAGTCCAATCCAAATACATAATTTCCTAGAAACTTGAGATGCTTTGTGGGACTTAAAGTGGTGCAGCATATAAATAAAATGCTACGAGGCAAATATTACTTGTAGATTAAATTCTAAGTATATTAAGGTTAGACATTTCACCTCATTTCCTATCTAACCCAACTTCATCCCAATTTGTTAGCAACATAGTAATTAAATTAGACAGCAAACAAATTAATTCCCCAAGCAGTATAGTTGAAAATGAATCTTGAAGGGCATTAAGACTTACAGTTTGGTGGGATCTAAATGTTCAACCAAGGGACAATCAAAGCTTTTTGCATCCTGAGACCTTCCAACCAAGCCTTTCAGCTCACACTTTACAGAACATTGGCCACGATTAAATTGGCATTGGTTACAGAACTGCCCATTTTCCAGATGAGTACAAGATAAAAAGAGAGCCTGGATAGCTCAGTCGGTAGAGCATCAGACTTTTAATCTGAGGGTCCAGGGTTCAAGTCCCTGTTCAGGCGTGTATGCCTTTTAAACGATGGCAATCTATATTCTCTGTGCCATGCAAAACGTATGCTGTGAAGGATTTCCGCGATAAAAGTGAAAAAGGTCATTATCATCATTTCTCAAATTGTTGATGAGGAAACAAGTGATTCTGAAGTAAATAGCCATATTATTTGAACAAAAATACAAGAAACTCCACGCATAACGCAAGATAATTTATTGATTTAGCTGATGAACTTCTCTTCACATTTTTACAATTTCACAGTATGACTGGATTATAATGCCATTACACAAGCATGACATTAGTGTACATCTGTAAATTAAGTGTACAGATGAAATTGAGTCTTGGAGGGTATGAATACTTATAGTGTACTAAGATCTCTATGATCAACCAAGGTGAAATAAACTTTTTTTTTTATCGCAAGTAGATTTATTGACTTAGTTGGTCAACTTCTCTTACCATTACACAATTTCACAGTATGATTAGATTACACTGTCATGTACTGATAAAAGCTGGACATTAGTGAACATCTGTAAGTGCAAGTCAGGTCAGTCCAATCCAAATACATAATTTCCTAGAAACTTGAGATGCTATGTGGGACTTAAAGTGGTGCAGCATATAAATAAAATGCTACGAGGCAAATATTACTTGTAGATTAAATTCTAAGTATATTAAGGTTAGACATTTCACCTCATTTCCTATCTAACCCAACTTCATCCCAATTTGTTAGCAACATAGTAATTAAATTAGACAGCAAACAAATTAATTCCCCAAGCAGTATAGTTGAAAATGAATCTTGAAGGGCATTAAGACTTACAGTTTGGTGGGATCTAAATGTTCAACCAAGGGACAATCAAAGCTTTTTGCATCCTGAGACCTTCCAACCAAGCCTTTCGGCTCACACTTTACAGAACATTGGCCACGATTAAATTGGCATTGGTTACAGAACTGCCCATTTTCCAGATGAGTACAAGATAAAAAGAGAGCCTGGATAGCTCAGTCGGTAGAGCATCAGACTTTTAATCTGAGGGTCCAGGGTTCAAGTCCCTGTTCAGGCGTGTATGCCTTTTAAACGATGGCAATCTATATTCTCTGTGCCATGCAAAACGTATGCTGTGAAGGATTTCCGCGATAAAAGTGAAAAAGGTCATTATCATCATTTCTCAAATTGTTGATGAGGAAACAAGTGATTCTGAAGTAAATAGCCATATTATTTGAACAAAAATACAAGAAACTCCACGCATAACGCAAGATAATTTATTGATTTAGCTGATGAACTTCTCTTCACATTTTACAAATTCACAGTATGACTGGATTATAATGCCATTACACAAGCATGACATTAGTGTACATCTGTAAATTAAGTGTACAGATGAAATTGAGTCTTGGAGGGTATGAATACTTATAGTGTACTAAGATCTCTATGATCAACCAAGGTGAAATAAACTTTTTTTTTTATCGCAAGTAGATTTATTGACTTAGTTGGTCAACTTCTCTTACCATTACACAATTTCACAGTATGATTACATTACACTGTCATGTACTGATAAAAGCTGGACATTAGTGAACATCTGTAAGTGCAAGTCAGGTCAGTCCAATCCAAATACATAATTTCCTAGAAACTTGAGATGCTATGTGGGACTTAAAGTGGTGCAGCATCTAAATAAAATGCTACGAGGCAAATATTACTTGTAGATTAAATTCTAAGTATATTAAGGTTAGACATTTCACCTCATTTCCTATCTAACCCCACTTCATCCCAATTTGTTAGCAACATAGTAATTAAATTAGACAGCAAACAAATTAATTCCCCAAGCAGTATAGTTGAAAATGAATCTTGAAGGGCATTAAGACTTACAGTTTGGTGGGATCTAAATGTTCAACCAAGGGACAATCAAAGCTTTTTGCATCCTGAGACCTTCCAACCAAGCCTTTCGGCTCACACTTTACAGAACATTGGCCACGATTAAATTGGCATTGGTTACAGAACTGCCCATTTTCCAGATGAGTACAAGATAAAAAGAGAGCCTGGATAGCTCAGTCGGTAGAGCATCAGACTTTTAATCTGAGGGTCCAGGGTTCAAGTCCCTGTTCAGGCATGTTTGCCTTTTAAACGATGGCAATCTATATTCTCTGTGCCATGCAAAACGTATGCTGTGAAGGATTTCCGCGATAAAAGTGAAAAAGGTCATTATCATCATTTCTCAAATTGTTGATGAGGAAACAAGTGATTCTGAAGTAAATAGCCATATTATTTGAACAAAAATACAAGAAACTCCACGCATAACGCAAGATAATTTATTGATTTAGCTGATGAACTTCTCTTCACATTTTACAAATTCACAGTATGACTGGATTATAATGCCATTACACAAGCATGACATTAGTGTACATCTGTAAATTAAGTGTACAGATGAAATTGAGTCTTGGAGGGTATGAATACTTATAGTGTACTAAGATCTCTATGATCAACCAAGGTGAAATAAACTTTTTTTTTTATCGCAAGTAGATTTATTGACTTAGTTGGTCAACTTCTCTTACCATTACACAATTTCACAGTATGATTACATTACACTGTCATGTACTGATAAAAGCTGGACATTAGTGAACATCTGTAAGTGCAAGTCAGGTCAGTCCAATCCAAATACATAATTTCCTAGAAACTTGAGATGCTATGTGGGACTTAAAGTGGTGCAGCATCTAAACAAAATGCTATGAGGCAAATATTACTTGTAGATTAAATGCTAAGTATATTAAGGTTAGACATTTCACCTCATTTCCTATCTAACCCAACTTCATCCCAATTTGTTAGCAACATAGTAATTAAATTAGTCAGCTAACAAATTAACTCCCCAAGCAGTATAGTTGAAAATGAATCTTGAAGGGCATTAAGACTTACAGTTTGGTGGGATCTAAATGTTCAACCAAGGGACAATCAAAGCTTTTTGCATCCTGAGACCTTCCAACCAAGCCTTTCGGCTCACACTTTACAGAACATTGGCCACGATTAAATTGGCATTGGTTACAGAACTGCCCATTTTCCAGATGAGTACAAGATAAAAAAAAAACCTGGATAGCTCAGTCGGTAGAGCATCAGACTTTTAATCTGAGGGTCCAGGGTTCAAGTCCCTGTTCAGGCGTGTATGCCTTTTAAACGATGGCAATCTATATTCTCTGTGCCATGCAAAACGTATGCTGTGAAGGATTTCCGCGATAAAAGTGAAAAAGGTCATTATCATCATTTCTCAAATTGTTGATGAGGAAACAAGTGATTCTGAAGTAAATAGCCATATTATTTGAACAAAAATACAAGATACTCCACGCATAACGCAAGATAATTTATTGATTTAGCTGATGAACTTCTCTTCACATTTTACAAATTCACAGTATGACTGGATTATAATGCCATTACACAAGCATGACATTAGTGTACATCTGTAAATTAAGTGTACAGATGAAATTGAGTCTTGGAGGGTATGAATACTTATAGTGTACTAAGATCTCTATGATCAACCAAGGTGAAATAAACTTTTTTTTTTATCGCAAGTAGATTTATTGACTTAGTTGGTCAACTTCTCTTACCATTACACAATTTCACAGTATGATTAGATTACACTGTCATGTACTGATAAAAGCTGGACATTAGTGAACATCTGTAAGTGCAAGTCAGGTCAGTCCAATCCAAATACATAATTTCCTAGAAACTTGAGATGCTATGTGGGACTTAAAGTGGTGCAGCATATAAATAAAATGCTACGAGGCAAATATTACTTGTAGATTAAATTCTAAGTATATTAAGGTTAGACATTTCACCTCATTTCCTATCTAACCCAACTTCATCCCAATTTGTTAGCAACATAGTAATTAAATTAGACAGCAAACAAATTAATTCCCCAAGCAGTATAGTTGAAAATGAATCTTGAAGGGCATTAAGACTTACAGTTTGGTGGGATCTAAATGTTCAACCAAGGGACAATCAAAGCTTTTTGCATCCTGAGACCTTCCAACCAAGCCTTTCGACTCACACTTTACAGAACATTGGCCACGATTAAATTGGCATTGGTTACAGAACTGCCCATTTTCCAGATGAGTACAAGATAAAAAGAGAGCCTGGATAGCTCAGTCGGTAGAGCATCAGACTTTTAATCTGAGGGTCCAGGGTTCAAGTCCCTGTTCAGGCGTGTATGCCTTTTAAACGATGGCAATCTATATTCTCTGTGCCATGCAAAACGTATGCTGTGAAGGATTACCGCGATAAAAGTGAAAAAGGTCATTATCATCATTTCTCAAATTGTTGATGAGGAAACAAGTGATTCTGAAGTAAATAGCCATATTATTTGAACAAAAATACAAGAAACTCCACGCATAACGCAAGATAATTTATTGATTTAGCTGATGAACTTCTCTTCACATTTTTACAATTTCACAGTATGACTGGATTATAATGCCATTACACAAGCATGACATTAGTGTACATCTGTAAATTAAGTGTACAGATGAAATTGAGTCTTGGAGGGTATGAATACTTATAGTGTACTAAGATCTCTATGATCAACCAAGGTGAAATAAACTTTTTTTTTTATCGCAAGTAGATTTATTGACTTAGTTGGTCAACTTCTCTTACCATTACACAATTTCACAGTATAATTACATTACACTGTCATGTACTGATAAAAGCTGGACATTAGTGAACATCTGTAAGTGCAAGTCAGGTCAGTCCAATCCAAATACATAATTTCCTAGAAACTTGAGATGCTATGTGGGACTTAAAGTGGTGCAGCATCTAAATAAAATGCTACGAGGCAACAAGTGATTCTGCAGTAAATAGCCATATTATTTGGACAAAAATACCAGAAACTCCACGCATAACGCAAGATAATTTGTTGATTTAGCTGATGAACTAATCTTCACATTTTACAAATTCACAGTATGACTGGATTATAATGCCATTACACAAGCATGACATTAGTGTACATCTGTAAATTAAGTGTACAGATGAAATTGAGTCTTGGAGGGTATGAATACTTATAGTGTACTAAGATCTCTATGATCAACCAAGGTGAAATAAACTTTTTTTTTTATCGCAAGTGGATTTATTGACTTAGTTGGTCAACTTCTCTTACCATTACACAATTTCACAGTATGATTACATTACACTGTCATGTACTGATAAAAGCTGGACATTAGTGAACATCTGTAAGTGCAAGTCAGGTCAGTCCAATCCAAATACATAATTTCCTAGAAACTTGAGATGCTATGTGGGACTTAAAGTGGTGCAGCATCTAAACAAAATGCTATGAGGCAAATATTACTTGTAGATTAAATGCTAAGTATATTAAGGTTAGACATTTCACCTCATTTCCTATCTAACCCAACTTCATCCCAATTTGTTAGCAACATAGTAATTAAATTAGTCAGCTAACAAATTAATTCCCCAAGCAGTATAGTTGAAAATGAATCTTGAAGGGCATTAAGACTTACAGTTTGGTGGGATCTAAATGTTCAACCAAGGGACAATCAAAGCTTTTTGCATCCTGAGACCTTCCAACCAAGCCTTTCGGCTCACACTTTACAGAACATTGGCCACGATTAAATTGGCATTGGTTACAGAACTGCCCATTTTCCAGATGAGTACAAGATAAAAAAAAAACCTGGATAGCTCAGTCGGTAGAGCATCAGACTTTTAATCTGAGGGTCCAGGGTTCAAGTCCCTGTTCAGGCGTGTATGCCTTTTAAACGATGGCAATCTATATTCTCTGTGCCATGCAAAACGTATGCTGTGAAGGATTTCCGCGATAAAAGTAAAAAAGGTCATTATCATCATTTCTCAAATTGTTGATGAGGAAACAAGTGATTCTGAAGTAAATAGTCATATTATTTGAACAAAAATACAAGAAACTCCACGCATAACGCAAGATAATTTAATGATTTAGCTGATGAACTTCTCTTCACATTTTACAAATTCACAGTATGACTGGATTATAATGCCATTACTCAAGCATGACATTAGTGTGCATCTGTAAATTAAGTGTACAGATGAAATTGAGTCTTGGAGGGTATGAATACTTATAGTGTACTAAGATCTCTATGATTAACCAAGGTGAAATAAACTTTTTTTTTTATCGCAAGTAGATTTATTGACTTAGTTGGTCAACTTCTCTTACCATTACACAATTTCACAGTATGATTACATTACACTGTCATGTACTGATAAAAGCTGGACATTAGTGAACATCTGTAAGTGCAAGTCAGGTCAGTCCAATCCAAATACATAATTTCCTAGAAACTTGAGATGCTATGTGGGACTTAAAGTGGTGCAGCATATAAATAAAATGCTACGAGGCAAATATTACTTGTAGATTAAATTCTAAGTATATTAAGGTTAGACATTTCACCTCATTTCCTATCTAACCCAACTTCATCCCAATTTGTTAGCAACATAGTAATTAAATTAGACAGCAAACAAATTAATTCCCCAAGCAGTATAGTTGAAAATGAATCTTGAAGGGCATTAAGACTTACAGTTTGGTGGGATCTAAATGTTCAACCAAGGGACAATCAAAGCTTTTTGCATCCTGAGACCTTCCAACCAAGCCTTTCGGCTCACACTTTACAGAACATTGGCCACGATTAAATTGGCATTGGTTACAGAACTGCCCATTTTCCAGATGAGTACAAGATAAAAAGAGAGCCTGGATAGCTCAGTCGGTAAAGCATCAGACTTTTAATCTGAGGGTCCAGGCTTCAAGTCCCTGTTCAGGCATGTATGCCTTTTAAACGATGGCAATCTATATTCTCTGTGCCATGCAAAATGTATACTGTGAATGATTTCCGCGATAAAAGTGAAAAAGGTCATTATCATCATTTATCAAATTGTTGATAAGGAAACAAGTGATTCTGCAGTAAATAGCCATATTATTTGGACAAAAATACCAGAAACTCCACGCATAACGCAAGATAATTTATTGATTTAGCTGATGAACTTCTCTTCACATTTTACAAATTCACAGTATGACTGGATTATAATGCCATTACTCAAGCATGACATTAGTGTACATCTGTAAATTAAGTGTACAGATGAAGTTGAGTCTTGAAGGGTATGAATACTTATAGTGTACTAAGATCTCTATGATCAACCAAGGTGAAATAAACTTTTTTTTTTATCGCAAGTGGATTTATTGACTTAGTTGGTCAACTTCTCTTACCATTACACAATTTCACAGTATGATTACATTACACTGTCATGTACTGATAAAAGCTGGACATTAGTGAACATCTGTAAGTGCAAGTCAGGTCAGTCCAATCCAAATACATAATTTCCTAGAAACTTGAGATGCTATGTGGGACTTAAAGTGGTGCAGCATCTAAATAAAATGCTACGAGGCAAATATTACTTGTAGATTAAATTCTAAGTATATTAAGGTTAGACATTTCACCTCATTTCCTATCTAACCCAACTTCATCCCAATTTGTTAGCAACATAGTAATTAAATTAGTCAGCTAACAAATTAATCCCCCAAGCAGTATAGTTGAAATTGAATCTTGAAGAGCATTGATACTTATAGTTTGGTGGGATCTAAATGTTCAACCAAGGGACAATCAAAGCTTTTTGCATCCTGTGACTTTCCAACCAAGCCTTTCGGCTCACACTTTACAGAACATTGGCCACAATTAAATTGGCATTGGTTACAGAACTGCCCATTTTCCAGATGAGTACAAGATAAAAAGAGAGCCTGGATAGCTCAGTCGGTAAAGCATCAGACTTTTAATCTGAGGGTCCAGGCTTCAAGTCCCTGTTCAGGCATGTATGCCTTTTAAACGATGGCAATCTATATTCTCTGTGCCATGCAAAATGTATACTGTGAATGATTTCCGCGATAAAAGTGAAAAAGGTCATTATCATAATTTATCAAATTGTTGATAAAGAAACAAGTGATTCTGCAGTAAATAGCCATATTATTTGGACAAAAATACCAGAAACTCCACGCATAACGCAAGATAATTTATTGATTTAGCTGATGAACTTCTCTTCACATTTTACAAATTCACAGTATGACTGGATTATAATGCCATTACACAAGCATGACATTAGTGTACATCTGTAAATTAAGTGTACAGATGAAATTGAGTCTTGAAGGGTATGAATACTTATAGTGTACTAAGATCTCTATGATCAACCAAGGTGAAATAAACTTTTTTTTTATCGCAAGTGGATTTATTGACTTAGTTGGTCAACTTCTCTTACCATTACACAATTTCACAGTATGATTACATTACACTGTCATGTACTGATAAAAGCTGGACATTAGTGAACATCTGTAAGTGCAAGTCAGGTCAGTCCAATCCAAATACATAATTTCCTAGAAACTTGAGATGCTATGTGGGACTTAAAGTGGTGCAGCATCTAAATAAAATGCTACGAGGCAAATATTACTTGTAGATTAAATTCTAAGTATATTAAGGTTAGACATTTCACCTCATTTCCTATCTAACCCAACTTCATCCCAATTTGTTAGCAACATAGTAATTAAATTAGACAGCAAACAAATTAATCCCCCAAGCAGTATAGTTGAAAATGAATCTTGAAGGGCATTAAGACTTACAGTTTGGTGGGATCTAAATGTTCAACCAAGGGACAATCAAAGCTTTTTGCATCCTGAGACCTTCCAACCAAGCCTTTCGGCTCACACTTTACAGAACATTGGCCACGATTAAATTGGCATTGGTTACAGAACTGCCCATTTTCCAGATGAGTACAAGATAAAAAGAGAGCCTGGATAGCTCAGTCGGTAGAGCATCAGACTTTTAATCTGAGGGTCCAGGGTTCAAGTCCCTGTTCAGGCATGTATGCCTTTTAAACGATGGCAATCTATATTCTCTGTGCCATGCAAAACGTATGCTGTGAAGGATTTCCGCGATAAAAGTGAAAAAGGTCATTATCATCATTTCTCAAATTGTTGATGAGGAAACAAGTGATTCTGAAGTAAATAGCCATATTATTTGAACAAAAATACAAGAAACCACGCATAACGCAAGATAATTTGTTGATTTAGCTGATGAACTTCTCTTCACATTTTACAAATTCACAGTATGACTGGATTATAATGCCATTACACAAGCATGACATTAGTGTACATCTGTAAATTAGGTGTACAGATGAAATTGAGTCTTGAAGGGTATGAATACTTATAGTGTACTAAGATCTCTATGATCAACCAAGGTGAAATAAACTTTTTTTTTATCGCAAGTGGATTTATTGACTTAGTTGGTCAACTTCTCTTACCATTACACAATTTCACAGTATGATTACATTACACTGTCATGTACTGATAAAAGCTGGACATAAGTGAACATCTGTAAGTGCAAGTCAGGTCAGTCCAATCCAAATACATAATTTCCTAGAAACTTGAGATGCTATGTGGGACTTAAAGTGGTGCAGCATCTAAATAAAATGCTACGAGGCAAATATTACTTGTAGATTAAATTCTAAGTATATTAAGGTTAGACATTTCACCTCATTTCCTATCTAACCCAACTTCATCCCAATTTGTTAGCAACATAGTAATTAAATTAGACAGCAAACAAATTAATCCCCCAAGCAGTATAGTTGAAAATGAATCTTGAAGGGCATTAAGACTTACAGTTTGGTGGGATGTAAATGTTCAACCAAGGGACAATCAAAGCTTTTTGCATCCTGAGACCTTCCAACCAAGCCTTTCGGCTCACACTTTACAGAACATTGGCCACGATTAAATTGGCATTGGTTACAGAACTGCCCATTTTCCAGATGAGTACAAGATAAAAAGAGAGCCTGGATAGCTCAGTTGGTAGAGCATCAGACTTTTAATCTGAGGGTCCAGGGTTCAAGTCCCTGTTCAGGCATGTATGCCTTTTAAACGATGGCAATCTATATTCTCTGTGCCATACAAAACGTATGCTGTGAAGGATTTCCGCGATAAAAGTGAAAAAGGTCATTATCATCATTTCTCAAATTGTTGATGAGGAAACAAGTGATTCTGAAGTAAATAGCCATATTATTTGAACAAAAATACAAGAAACTCCACGCATAACGCAAGATAATTTGTTGATTTAGCTGATGAACTAATCTTCACATTTTACAAATTCACAGTATGACTGGATTATAATGCCATTACACAAGCATGACATTAGTGTACATCTGTAAATTAGGTGTACAGATGAAATTGAGTCTTGAAGGGTATGAATACTTATAGTGTACTAAGATCTCTATGATCAACCAAGGTGAAATAAACTTTTTTTTTATCGCAAGTGGATTTATTGACTTAGTTGGTCAACTTCTCTTACCATTACACAATTTCACAGTATGATTACATTACACTGTCATGTACTGATAAAAGCTGGACATTAGTGAACATCTGTAAGTGCAAGTCAGGTCAGTCCAATCCAAATACATAATTTCCTAGAAACTTGAGATGCTATGTGGGACTTAAAGTGGTGCAGCATCTAAATAAAATGCTACGAGGCAAATATTACTTGTAGATTAAATTCTAAGTATATTAAGGTTAGACATTTCACCTCATTTCCTATCTAACCCAACTTCATCCCAATTTGTTAGCAACATAGTAATTAAATTAGACAGCAAACAAATTAATCCCCCAAGCAGTATAGTTGAAAATGAATCTTGAAGGGCATTAAGACTTACAGTTTGGTGGGATCTAAATGTTCAACCAAGGGACAATCAAAGCTTTTTGCATCCTGAGACCTTCCAACCAAGCCTTTCGGCTCACACTTTACAGAACATTGGCCACGATTAAATTGGCATTGGTTACAGAACTGCCCATTTTCCAGATGAGTACAAGATAAAAAGAGAGCCTGGATAGCTCAGTCGGTAGAGCATCAGACTTTTAATCTGAGGGTCCAGGGTTCAAGTCCCTGTTCAGGCGTGTATGCCTTTTAAACGATGGCAATCTATATTCTCTGTGCCATGCAAAACGTATGCTGTGAAGGATTTCCGCGATAAAAGTGAAAAAGGTCATTATCATCATTTCTCAAATTGTTGATGAGGAAACAAGGGATTCTGAAGTAAATAGCCATATTATTTGAACAAAAATACAAGAAACTCCACGCATAACGCAAGATAATTTATTGATTTAGCTGATGAACTTCTCTTCACATTTTACAAATTCACAGTATGACTGGATTATAATGCCATTACACAAGCATGACATTAGTGTACATCTGTAAATTAAGTGTACAGATGAAATTGAGTCTTGGAGGGTATGAATACTTATAGTGTACTAAGATCTCTATGATCAACCAAGGTGAAATAAACTTTTTTTTTTATCGCAAGTAGATTTATTGACTTAGTTGGTCAACTTCTCTTACCATTACACAATTTCACAGTATGATTACATTACACTGTCATGTACTGATAAAAGCTGGACATTAGTGAACATCTGTAAGTGCAAGTCAGGTCAGTCCAATCCAAATACATAATTTCCTAGAAACTTGAGATGCTATGTGGGACTTAAAGTGGTGCAGCATCTAAATAAAATGCTACGAGGCAAATATTACTTGTAGATTAAATTCTAAGTATATTAAGGTTAGACATTTCACCTCATTTCCTATCTAACCCCACTTCATCCCAATTTGTTAGCAACATAGTAATTAAATTAGACAGCAAACAAATTAATTCCCCAAGCAGTATAGTTGAAAATGAATCTTGAAGGGCATTAAGACTTACAGTTTGGTGGATCTAAATGTTCAACCAAGGGATAATCAAAGCTTTTTGCATCCTGAGACCTTCCAACCAAGCCTTTCGGCTCACACTTTACAGAACATTGGCCACGATTAAATTGGCATTGGTTACAGAACTGCCCATTTTCCAGATGAGTACAAGATAAAAAGAGAGCCTGGATAGCTCGGTCGGTAGAGCATCAGACTTTTAATCTGATGGTCCAGGGTTCAAGTCCCTGTTCAGGCATGTATGCCTTTTAAACGATGGCAATCTATATTCTCTGTGCCATGCAAAACGTATACTGTGAATGATTTCCGCGATAAAAGTGAAAAAGGTCATTATCATCATTTCTGAAATTGTTGATAAGAAAACAAGTGATTCTGCAGTAAATAGCCATATTATTTGGACAAAAATACCAGAAACTCCACGCATAACGCAAGATAATTTGTTGATTTAGCTGATGAACTAATCTTCACATTTTACAAATTCACAGTATGACTGGATTATAATGCCATTACACAAGCATGACATTAGTGTACATCTGTAAATTAAGTGTACAGATGAAATTGAGTCTTGAAGGGTATGAATACTTATAGTGTACTAAGATCTCTATGATCAACCAAGGTGAAATAAACTTTTTTTTTTTATCGCAAGTGGATTTATTGATTTAGTTGGTCAACTTCTCTTACCATTTCACAATTTCACAGTATGATTACATTACACTGTCATGTACTGATAAAAGCTGGACATTAGTTAACATCTGTAAGTGCAAGTCAGGTCAGTCCAATCCAAATACATAATTTCCTAGAAACTTGAGATGCTATGTGGGACTTAAAGTGGTGCAGCATCTAAACAAAATGCTATGAGGCAAATATTACTTGTAGATTAAATGCTAAGTATATTAAGGTTAGACATTTCACCTCATTTCCTATCTAACCCAACTTTATCCCAATTTGTTAGCAACATAGTAATTAAATTAGTCAGCTAACAAATAAATCCCCCAAGCAGTATAGTTGAAAATGAATCTTGAAGGGCATTAAGACTTACAGTTTTGTGGGATCTAAATGTTCAACCAAGGGATAATCAAAGCTTTTTGCATCCTGAGACCTTCCAACCAAGCCTTTCGGCTCACACTTTACAGAACATTGGCCACGATTAAATTGGCATTGGTTACAGAACTGCCCATTTTCCAGATGAGTACAAGATAAAAAGAGAGCCTGGATAGCTCAGTCGGTAGAGCATCAGACTTTTAATCTGATGGTCCAGGGTTCAAGTCCCTGTTCAGGCGTGTATGCCTTTTAAACGATGGCAATCTATATTCTCTGTGCCATGCAAAACGTATACTGTGAATGATTTCCGCGATAAAAGTGAAAAAGGTCATTATCATCATTTCTGAAATTGTTGATAAGAAAACAAGTGATTCTGCAGTAAATAGCCATATTATTTGGACAAAAATACCAGAAACTCCACGCATAACGCAAGATAATTTGTTGATTTAGCTGATGAACTAATCTTCACATTTTACAAATTCACAGTATGACTGGATTATAATGCCATTACACAAGCATGACATTAGTGTACATCTGTAAATTAAGTGTACAGATGAAATTGAGTCTTGAAGGGTATGAATACTTATAGTGTACTAAGATCTCTATGATCAACCAAGGTGAAATAAACTTTTTTTTTTTATCGCAAGTGGATTTATTGATTTAGTTGGTCAACTTCTCTTACCATTTCACAATTTCACAGTATGATTACATTACACTGTCATGTACTGATAAAAGCTGGACATTAGTTAACATCTGTAAGTGCAAGTCAGGTCAGTCCAATCCAAATACATAATTTCCTAGAAACTTGAGATGCTATGTGGGACTTAAAGTGGTGCAGCATCTAAATAAAATGCTACGAGGCAAATATTACTTGTAGATTAAATTCTAAGTATATTAAGGTTAGACATTTCACCTCATTTCCTATCTAACCCAACTTCATCCCAATTTGTTAGCAACATAGTAATTAAATTAGACAGCAAACAAATTAATCCCCCAAGCAGTATAGTTGAAAATGAATCTTGAAGGGCATTAAGACTTACAGTTTGGTGGGATCTAAATGTTCAACCAAGGGACAATCAAAGCTTTTTGCATCCTGAGACCTTCCAACCAAGCCTTTCGGCTCACACTTTACAGAACATTGGCCACGATTAAATTGGCATTGGTTACAGAACTGCCCATTTTCCAGATGAGTACAAGATAAAAAGAGAGCCTGGATAGCTCAGTTGGTAGAGCATCAGACTTTTAATCTGAGGGTCCAGGGTTCAAGTCCCTGTTCAGGCATGTATGCCTTTTAAACGATGGCAATCTATATTCTCTGTGCCATACAAAACGTATGCTGTGAAGGATTTCCGCGATAAAAGTGAAAAAGGTCATTATCATCATTTCTCAAATTGTTGATGAGGAAACAAGTGATTCTGAAGTAAATAGCCATATTATTTGAACAAAAATACAAGAAACTCCACGCATAACGCAAGATAATTTGTTGATTTAGCTGATGAACTAATCTTCACATTTTACAAATTCACAGTATGACTGGATTATAATGCCATTACACAAGCATGACATTAGTGTACATCTGTAAATTAGGTGTACAGATGAAATTGAGTCTTGAAGGGTATGAATACTTATAGTGTACTAAGATCTCTATGATCAACCAAGGTGAAATAAACTTTTTTTTTATCGCAAGTGGATTTATTGACTTAGTTGGTCAACTTCTCTTACCATTACACAATTTCACAGTATGATTACATTACACTGTCATGTACTGATAAAAGCTGGACATTAGTGAACATCTGTAAGTGCAAGTCAGGTCAGTCCAATCCAAATACATAATTTCCTAGAAACTTGAGATGCTATGTGGGACTTAAAGTGGTGCAGCATCTAAATAAAATGCTACGAGGCAAATATTACTTGTAGATTAAATTCTAAGTATATTAAGGTTAGACATTTCACCTCATTTCCTATCTAACCCAACTTCATCCCAATTTGTTAGCAACATAGTAATTAAATTAGACAGCAAACAAATTAATCCCCCAAGCAGTATAGTTGAAAATGAATCTTGAAGGGCATTAAGACTTACAGTTTGGTGGGATCTAAATGTTCAACCAAGGGACAATCAAAGCTTTTTGCATCCTGAGACCTTCCAACCAAGCCTTTCGGCTCACACTTTACAGAACATTGGCCACGATTAAATTGGCATTGGTTACAGAACTGCCCATTTTCCAGATGAGTACAAGATAAAAAGAGAGCCTGGATAGCTCAGTCGGTAGAGCATCAGACTTTTAATCTGAGGGTCCAGGGTTCAAGTCCCTGTTCAGGCGTGTATGCCTTTTAAACGATGGCAATCTATATTCTCTGTGCCATGCAAAACGTATGCTGTGAAGGATTTCCGCGATAAAAGTGAAAAAGGTCATTATCATCATTTCTCAAATTGTTGATGAGGAAACAAGGGATTCTGAAGTAAATAGCCATATTATTTGAACAAAAATACAAGAAACTCCACGCATAACGCAAGATAATTTATTGATTTAGCTGATGAACTTCTCTTCACATTTTACAAATTCACAGTATGACTGGATTATAATGCCATTACACAAGCATGACATTAGTGTACATCTGTAAATTAAGTGTACAGATGAAATTGAGTCTTGGAGGGTATGAATACTTATAGTGTACTAAGATCTCTATGATCAACCAAGGTGAAATAAACTTTTTTTTTTATCGCAAGTAGATTTATTGACTTAGTTGGTCAACTTCTCTTACCATTACACAATTTCACAGTATGATTACATTACACTGTCATGTACTGATAAAAGCTGGACATTAGTGAACATCTGTAAGTGCAAGTCAGGTCAGTCCAATCCAAATACATAATTTCCTAGAAACTTGAGATGCTATGTGGGACTTAAAGTGGTGCAGCATCTAAATAAAATGCTACGAGGCAAATATTACTTGTAGATTAAATTCTAAGTATATTAAGGTTAGACATTTCACCTCATTTCCTATCTAACCCCACTTCATCCCAATTTGTTAGCAACATAGTAATTAAATTAGACAGCAAACAAATTAATTCCCCAAGCAGTATAGTTGAAAATGAATCTTGAAGGGCATTAAGACTTACAGTTTGGTGGGATCTAAATGTTCAACCAAGGGATAATCAAAGCTTTTTGCATCCTGAGACCTTCCAACCAAGCCTTTCGGCTCACACTTTACAGAACATTGGCCACGATTAAATTGGCATTGGTTACAGAACTGCCCATTTTCCAGATGAGTACAAGATAAAAAGAGAGCCTGGATAGCTCGGTCGGTAGAGCATCAGACTTTTAATCTGATGGTCCAGGGTTCAAGTCCCTGTTCAGGCATGTATGCCTTTTAAACGATGGCAATCTATATTCTCTGTGCCATGCAAAACGTATACTGTGAATGATTTCCGCGATAAAAGTGAAAAAGGTCATTATCATCATTTCTGAAATTGTTGATAAGAAAACAAGTGATTCTGCAGTAAATAGCCATATTATTTGGACAAAAATACCAGAAACTCCACGCATAACGCAAGATAATTTGTTGATTTAGCTGATGAACTAATCTTCACATTTTACAAATTCACAGTATGACTGGATTATAATGCCATTACACAAGCATGACATTAGTGTACATCTGTAAATTAAGTGTACAGATGAAATTGAGTCTTGAAGGGTATGAATACTTATAGTGTACTAAGATCTCTATGATCAACCAAGGTGAAATAAACTTTTTTTTTTTATCGCAAGTGGATTTATTGATTTAGTTGGTCAACTTCTCTTACCATTTCACAATTTCACAGTATGATTACATTACACTGTCATGTACTGATAAAAGCTGGACATTAGTTAACATCTGTAAGTGCAAGTCAGGTCAGTCAAATCCAAATACATAATTTCCTAGAAACTTGAGATGCTATGTGGGACTTAAAGTGGTGCAGCATCTAAACAAAATGCTATGAGGCAAATATTACTTGTAGATTAAATGCTAAGTATATTAAGGTTAGACATTTCACCTCATTTCCTATCTAACCCAACTTTATCCCAATTTGTTAGCAACATAGTAATTAAATTAGTCAGCTAACAAATAAATCCCCCAAGCAGTATAGTTGAAAATGAATCTTGAAGGGCATTAAGACTTACAGTTTTGTGGGATCTAAATGTTCAACCAAGGGATAATCAAAGCTTTTTGCATCCTGAGACCTTCCAACCAAGCCTTTCGGCTCACACTTTACAGAACATTGGCCACGATTAAATTGGCATTGGTTACAGAACTGCCCATTTTCCAGATGAGTACAAGATAAAAAGAGAGCCTGGATAGCTCAGTCGGTAGAGCATCAGACTTTTAATCTGATGGTCCAGGGTTCAAGTCCCTGTTCAGGCGTGTATGCCTTTTAAACGATGGCAATCTATATTCTCTGTGCCATGCAAAACGTATACTGTGAATGATTTCCGCGATAAAAGTGAAAAAGGTCATTATCATCATTTCTGAAATTGTTGATAAGAAAACAAGTGATTCTGCAGTAAATAGCCATATTATTTGGACAAAAATACCAGAAACTCCACGCATAACGCAAGATAATTTGTTGATTTAGCTGATGAACTAATCTTCACATTTTACAAATTCACAGTATGACTGGATTATAATGCCATTACACAAGCATGACATTAGTGTACATCTGTAAATTAAGTGTACAGATGAAATTGAGTCTTGAAGGGTATGAATACTTATAGTGTACTAAGATCTCTATGATCAACCAAGGTGAAATAAACTTTTTTTTTTTATCGCAAGTGGATTTATTGATTTAGTTGGTCAACTTCTCTTACCATTTCACAATTTCACAGTATGATTACATTACACTGTCATGTACTGATAAAAGCTGGACATTAGTTAACATCTGTAAGTGCAAGTCAGGTCAGTCCAATCCAAATACATAATTTCCTAGAAACTTGAGATGCTATGTGGGACTTAAAGTGGTGCAGCATCTAAACAAAATGCTATGAGGCAAATATTACTTGTAGATTAAATGCTAAGTATATTAAGGTTAGACATTTCACCTCATTTCCTATCTAACCCAACTTTATCCCAATTTGTTAGCAACATAGTAATTAAATTAGTCAGCTAACAAATAAATCCCCCAAGCAGTATAGTTGAAAATGAATCTTGAAGGGCATTAAGACTTACAGTTTTGTGGGATCTAAATGTTCAACCAAGGGATAATCAAAGCTTTTTGCATCCTGAGACCTTCCAACCAAGCCTTTCGGCTCACACTTTACAGAACATTGGCCACGATTAAATTGGCATTGGTTACAGAACTGCCCATTTTCCAGATGAGTACAAGATAAAAAGAGAGCCTGGATAGCTCAGTCGGTAGAGCATCAGACTTTTAATCTGATGGTCCAGGGTTCAAGTCCCTGTTCAGGCGTGTATGCCTTTTAAACGATGGCAATCTATATTCTCTGTGCCATGCAAAACGTATACTGTGAATGATTTCCGCGATAAAAGTGAAAAAGGTCATTATCATCATTTCTGAAATTGTTGATAAGAAAACAAGTGATTCTGCAGTAAATAGCCATATTATTTGGACAAAAATACCAGAAACTCCACGCATAACGCAAGATAATTTGTTGATTTAGCTGATGAACTAATCTTCACATTTTACAAATTCACAGTATGACTGGATTATAATGCCATTACACAAGCATGACATTAGTGTACATCTGTAAATTAGGTGTACAGATGAAATTGAGTCTTGAAGGGTATGAATACTTATAGTGTACTAAGATCTCTATGATCAACCAAGGTGAAATAAACTTTTTTTTTATCGCAAGTGGATTTATTGACTTAGTTGGTCAACTTCTCTTACCATTACACAATTTCACACTATGATTACATTACACTGTCATGTACTGATAAAAGCTGGACATTAGTGAACATCTGTAAGTGCAAGTCAGGTCAGTCCAATCCAAATACATAATTTCCTAGAAACTTGAGATGCTATGTGGGACTTAAAGTGGTGCAGCATCTAAATAAAATGCTACGAGGCAAATATTACTTGTAGATTAAATTCTAAGTATATTAAGGTTAGACATTTCACCTCATTTCCTATCTAACCCAACTTCATCCCAATTTGTTAGCAACATAGTAATTAAATTAGACAGCAAACAAATTAATCCCCCAAGCAGTATAGTTGAAAATGAATCTTGAAGGGCATTAAGACTTACAGTTTGGTGGGATCTAAATGTTCAACCAAGGGACAATCAAAGGTTTTTGCATCCTGAGACCTTCCAACCAAGCCTTTTGGCTCACACTTTACAGAACATTGGCCACGATTAAATTGGCATTGGTTACAGAACTGCCCATTTTCCAGATGAGTACAAGATTAAAAGAGAGCCTGGATAGCTCAGTCGGTAGAGCATCAGACTTTTAATCTGATGGTCCAGGATTCAAGTCCCTGTTCAGGCATGTATGCCTTTTAAACGATGGCAATCTATATTCTCTGTGCCATGCAAAACGTATACTGTGAATGATTTCCGCGATAAAAGTGAAAAAGGTCATTATCATCATTTCTGAAATTGTTGATGAGGAAACAAGTGATTCTGAAGTAAATAGCCATATTATTTGAACAAAAATACAAGAAACTCCACGCATAACGCAAGATAATTTGTTGATTTAGCTGATGAACTAATCTTCACATTTTACAAATTCACAGTATGACTGGATTATAATGCCATTACACAAGCATGACATTAGTGTACATCTGTAAATTAGGTGTACAGATGAAATTGAGTCTTGAAGGGTATGAATACTTATAGTGTACTAAGATCTCTATAATCAACCAAGGTGAAATAAACTTTTTTTTATCGCAATTGGATTTATTGACTTAGTTGGTCAACTTCTCTTACCATTACACAATTTCACAGTATGATTACATTACACTGTCATGTACTGATAAAAGCTGGACATTAGTGAACATCTGTAAGTGCAAGTCAGGTCAGTCCAATCCAAATACATAATTTCCTAGAAACTTGAGATGCTATGTGGGACTTAAAGTGGTGCAGCATCTAAATAAAATGCTACGAGGCAAATATTACTTGTAGATTAAATTCTAAGTATATTAAGGTTAGACATTTCACCTCATTTCCTATCTAACCCAACTTCATCCCAATTTGTTAGCAACATAGTAATTAAATTAGACAGCAAACAAATTAATCCCCCAAGCAGTATAGTTGAAAATGAATCTTGAAGGGCATTAAGACTTACAGTTTGGTGGGATCTAAATGTTCAACCAAGGGACAATCAAAGCTTTTTGCATCCTGAGACCTTCCAACCAAGCCTTTTGGCTCACACTTTACAGAACATTGGCCACGATTAAATTGGCATTGGTTACAGAACTGCCCATTTTCCAGATGAGTACAAGATTAAAAGAGAGCCTGGATAGCTCAGTCGGTAGAGCATCAGACTTTTAATCTGATGGTCCAGGATTCAAGTCCCTGTTCAGGCGTGTATGCCTTTTAAACGATGGCAATCTATATTCTCTGTGCCATGCAAAACGTATACTGTGAATGATTTCCGCGATAAAAGTGAAAAAGGTCATTATCATCATTTCTGAAATTGTTGATAAGGAAACAAGTGATTCTGCAGTAAATAGCCATATTATTTGGACAAAAATACCAGAAACTCCACGCATAACGCAAGATAATTTGTTGATTTAGCTGATGAACTAATCTTCACATTTTACAAATTCACAGTATGACTGGATTATAATGCCATTACACAAGCATGACATTAGTGTACATCTGTAAATTAGGTGTACAGATGAAATTGAGTCTTGAAGGGTATGAATACTTATAGTGTACTAAGATCTCTATAATCAACCAAGGTGAAATAAACTTTTTTTTATCGCAATTGGATTTATTGACTTAGTTGGTCAACTTCTCTTACCATTACACAATTTCACAGTATGATTACATTACACTGTCATGTACTGATAAAAGCTGGACATTAGTGAACATCTGTAAGTGCAAGTCAGGTCAGTCCAATCCAAATACATAATTTCCTAGAAACTTGAGATGCTATGTGGGACTTAAAGTGGTGCAGCATCTAAATAAAATGCTACGAGGCAAATATTACTTGTAGATTAAATTCTAAGTATATTAAGGTTAGACATTTCACCTCATTTCCTATCTAACCCAACTTCATCCCAATTTGTTAGCAACATAGTAATTAAATTAGACAGCAAACAAATTAATCCCCCAAGCAGTATAGTTGAAAATGAATCTTGAAGGGCATTAAGACTTACAGTTTGGTGGGATCTAAATGTTCAACCAAGGGACAATCAAAGGTTTTTGCATCCTGAGACCTTCCAACCAAGCCTTTCGGCTCACACTTTACAGAACATTGGCCACGATTAAATTGGCATTGGTTACAGAACTGCCCATTTTCCAGATGAGTACAAGATAAAAAGAGAGCCTGGATAGCTCAGTCGGTAGAGCATCAGACTTTTAATCTGAGGGTCCAGGGTTCAAGTCCCTGTTCAGGCGTGTATGCCTTTTAAACGATGGCAATCTATATTCTCTGTGCCATGCAAAACGTATGCTGTGAATGATTTCCGCGATAAAAGTGAAAAAGGTCATTATCATCATTTCTCAAATTGTTGATAAGGAAGCAAGTGATTCTGCAGTAAATAGCCATATTATTTGGACAAAAATACCAGAAACTCCACGCATAACGCAAGATAATTTGTTGATTTAGCTGATGAACTAATCTTCACATTTTACAAATTCACAGTATGACTGGATTATAATGCCATTACACAAGCATGACATTAGTGTACATCTGTAAATTAGGTGTACAGATGAAATTGAGTCTTGAAGGGTATGAATACTTATAGTGTACTAAGATCTCTATGATCAACCAAGGTGAAATAAACTTTTTTTTTATCGCAAGTGGATTTATTGACTTAGTTGGTCAACTTCTCTTACCATTACACAATTTCACAGTATGATTACATTACACTGTCATGTACTGATAAAAGCTGGACATTAGTGAACATCTGTAAGTGCAAGTCAGGTCAGTCCAATCCAAATACATAATTTCCTAGAAACTTGAGATGCTATGTGGGACTTAAAGTGGTGCAGCATCTAAATAAAATGCTACGAGGCAAATATTACTTGTAGATTAAATTCTAAGTATATTAAGGTTAGACATTTCACCTCATTTCCTATCTAACCCAACTTCATCCCAATTTGTTAGCAACATAGTAATTAAATTAGACAGCAAACAAATTAATTCCCCAAGCAGTATAGTTGAAAATGAATCTTGAAGGGCATTAAGACTTACAGTTTGGTGGGATCTAAATGTTCAACCAAGGGACAATCAAAGCTTTTTGCATCCTGAGACCTTCCAACCAAGCCTTTCGGCTCACACTTTACAGAACATTGGCCACGATTAAATTGGCATTGGTTACAGAACTGCCCATTTTCCAGATGAGTACAAGATAAAAAGAGAGCCTGGATAGCTCAGTCGGTAGAGCATCAGACTTTTAATCTGAGGGTCCAGGGTTCAAGTCCCTGTTCAGGCGTGTATGCCTTTTAAACGATGGCAATCTATATTCTCTGTGCCATGCAAAACGTATGCTGTGAATGATTTCCGCGATAAAAGTGAAAAAGGTCATTATCATCATTTCTCAAATTGTTGATAAGGAAACAAGTGATTCTGCAGTAAATAGCCATATTATTTGGACAAAAATACCAGAAACTCCACGCATAACGCAAGATAATTTGTTGATTTAGCTGATGAACTAATCTTCACATTTTACAAATTCACAGTATGACTGGATTATAATGCCATTACACAAGCATGACATTAGTGTACATCTGTAAATTAGGTGTACAGATGAAATTGAGTCTTGAAGGGTATGAATACTTATAGTGTACTAAGATCTCTATGATCAACCAAGGTGAAATAAACTTTTTTTTTATCGCAAGTGGATTTATTGACTTAGTTGGTCAACTTCTCTTACCATTACACAATTTCACAGTATGATTACATTACACTGTCATGTACTGATAAAAGCTGGACATTAGTGAACATCTGTAAGTGCAAGTCAGGTCAGTCCAATCCAAATACATAATTTCCTAGAAACTTGAGATGCTATGTGGGACTTAAAGTGGTGCAGCATCTAAATAAAATGCTACGAGGCAAATATTACTTGTAGATTAAATTCTAAGTATATTAAGGTTAGACATTTCACCTCATTTCCTATCTAACCCCACTTCATCCCAATTTGTTAGCAACATAGTAATTAAATTAGACAGCAAACAAATTAATTCCCCAAGCAGTATAGTTGAAAATGAATCTTGAAGGGCATTAAGACTTACAGTTTGGTGGGATCTAAATGTTCAACCAAGGGACAATCAAAGCTTTTTGCATCCTGAGACCTTCCAACCAAGCCTTTCGGCTCACACTTTACAGAACATTGGCCACGATTAAATTGGCATTGGTTACAGAACTGCCCATTTTCCAGATGAGTACAAGATAAAAAGAGAGCCTGGATAGCTCAGTCGGTAGAGCATCAGACTTTTAATCTGAGGGTCCAGGGTTCAAGTCCCTGTTCAGGCGTGTTTGCCTTTTAAACGATGGCAATCTATATTCTCTGTGCCAATTAAAACGTATACTGTGAATGATTTCCGCGATAAAAGTGAAAAAGGTCATTATCATCATTTCTCAAATTGTTGATAAGGAAGCAAGTGATTCTGCAGTAAATAGCCATATTATTTGGACAAAAATACCAGAAACTCCACGCATAACGCAAGATAATTTGTTGATTTAGCTGTGAACTAATCTTCACATTTTACAAATTCACAGTATGACTGGATTATAATGCCATTACACAAGCATGACATTAGTGTACATCTGTAAATTAGGTGTACAGATGAAATTGAGTCTTGAAGGGTATGAATACTTATAGTGTACTAAGATCTCTATGATCAACCAAGGTGAAATAAACTTTTTTTTTATCGCAAGTGGATTTATTGACTTAGTTGGTCAACTTCTCTTACCATTACACAATTTCACAGTATGATTACATTACACTGTCATGTACTGATAAAAGCTGGACATTAGTGAACATCTGTAAGTGCAAGTCAGGTCAGTCCAATCCAAATACATAATTTCCTAGAAACTTGAGATGCTATGTGGGACTTAAAGTGGTGCAGCATCTAAATAAAATGCTACGAGGCAAATATTACTTGTAGATTAAATTCTAAGTATATTAAGGTTAGACATTTCACCTCATTTCCTATCTAACCCAACTTCATCCCAATTTGTTAGCAACATAGTAATTAAATTAGACAGCAAACAAATTAATTCCCCAAGCAGTATAGTTGAAAATGAATCTTGAAGGGCATTAAGACTTACAGTTTGGTGGGATCTAAATGTTCAACCAAGGGACAATCAAAGCTTTTTGCATCCTGAGACCTTCCAACCAAGCCTTTCGGCTCACACTTTACAGAACATTGGCCACGATTAAATTGGCATTGGTTACAGAACTGCCCATTTTCCAGATGAGTACAAGATAAAAAGAGAGCCTGGATAGCTCAGTCGGTAGAGCATCAGACTTTTAATCTGATGGTCCAGGGTTCAAGTCCCTGTTCAGGCGTGTATGCCTTTTAAACGATGGCAATCTATATTCTCTGTGCCATGCAAAACGTATGCTGTGAATGATTTCCGCGATAAAAGTGAAAAAGGTCATTATCATCATTTCTCAAATTGTTGATAAGGAAACAAGTGATTCTGCAGTAAATAGCCATATTATTTGGACAAAAATACCAGAAACTCCACGCATAACGCAAGATAATTTGTTGATTTAGCTGATGAACTAATCTTCACATTTTACAAATTCACAGTATGACTGGATTATAATGCCATTACACAAGCATGACATTAGTGTACATCTGTAAATTAGGTGTACAGATGAAATTGAGTCTTGAAGGGTTTGAATACTTATAGTGTACTAAGATCTCTATGATCAACCAAGGTGAAATAAACTTTTTTTTTATCGCAAGTGGATTTATTGACTTAGTTGGTCAACTTCTCTTACCATTACACAATTTCACAGTATGATTACATTACACTGTCATGTACTGATAAAAGCTGGACATTAGTGAACATCTGTAAGTGCAAGTCAGGTCAGTCCAATCCAAATACATAATTTCCTAGAAACTTGAGATGCTATGTGGGACTTAAAGTGGTGCAGCATCTAAATAAAATGCTACGAGGCAAATATTACTTGTAGATTAAATTCTAAGTATATTAAGGTTAGACATTTCACCTCATTTCCTATCTAACCCAACTTCATCCCAATTTGTTAGCAACATAGTAATTAAATTAGACAGCAAACAAATTAATTCCCCAAGCAGTATAGTTGAAAATGAATCTTGAAGGGCATTAAGACTTACAGTTTGGTGGGATCTAAATGTTCAACCAAGGGACAATCAAAGCTTTTTGCATCCTGAGACCTTCCAACCAAGCCTTTCGGCTCACACTTTACAGAACATTGGCCACGATTAAATTGGCATTGGTTACAGAACTGCCCATTTTCCAGATGAGTACAAGATAAAAAGAGAGCCTGGATAGCTCAGTCGGTAGAGCATCAGACTTTTAATCTGATGGTCCAGGGTTCAAGTCCCTGTTCAGGCGTGTATGCCTTTTAAACGATGGCAATCTATATTCTCTGTGCCATGCAAAACGTATACTGTGAATGATTTCCGCGATAAAAGTGAAAAAGGTCATTATCATCATTTCTCAAATTGTTGATAAGGAAGCAAGTGATTCTGCAGTAAATAGCCATATTATTTGGACAAAAATACCAGAAACTCCACGCATAACGCAAGATAATTTGTTGATTTAGCTGATGAACTAATCTTCACATTTTACAAATTCACAGTATGACTGGATTATAATGCCATTACACAAGCATGACATTAGTGTACATCTGTAAATTAGGTGTACAGATGAAATTGAGTCTTGAAGGGTATGAATACTTATAGTGTACTAAGATCTCTATGATCAACCAAGGTGAAATAAACTTTTTTTTTATCGCAAGTGGATTTATTGACTTAGTTGGTCAACTTCTCTTACCATTACACAATTTCACAGTATGATTACATTACACTGTCATGTACTGATAAAAGCTGGACATTAGTGAACATCTGTAAGTGCAAGTCAGGTCAGTCCAATCCAAATACATAATTTCCTAGAAACTTGAGATGCTATGTGGGACTTAAAGTGGTGCAGCATCTAAATAAAATGCTACGAGGCAAATATTACTTGTAGATTAAATTCTAAGTATATTAAGGTTAGACATTTCACCTCATTTCCTATCTAACCCAACTTCATCCCAATTTGTTAGCAACATAGTAATTAAATTAGACAGCAAACAAATTAATTCCCTAAGCAGTATAGTTGAAAATGAATCTTGAAGGACATTAAGACTTACAGTTTGGTGGGATCTAAATGTTCAACCAAGGGACAATCAAAGCTTTTTGCATCCTGAGACCTTCCAACCAAGCCTTTCGGCTCACACTTTACAGAACATTGGCCACGATTAAATTGGCATTGGTTACAGAACTGCCCATTTTCCAGATGAGTACAAGATAAAAAGAGAGCCTGGATAGTTCAGTCGGTAGAGCATCAGACTTTTAATCTGAGGGTCCAGGGTTCAAGTCCCTGTTCAGGCGTGTATGCCTTTTAAACGATGGCAATCTATATTCTCTGTGCCATGCAAAACGTATACTGTGAATGATTTCCGCGATAAAAGTGAAAAAGGTCATTATCATCATTTCTCAAATTGTTGATGAGGAAACAAGTGATTCTGAAGTAAATAGTCATATTATTTGAACAAAAATACAAGAAACTCCACGCATAACGCAAGATAATTTATTGATTTAGCTGATGAACTTCTCTTCACATTTTACAAATTCACAGTATGACTGGATTATAATGCCATTACACAAGCATGACATTAGTGTACATCTATAAATTAAGTGTACAGATGAAATTGAGTCTTGGAGGGTATGAATACTTATAGTGTACTAAGATCTCTATGATCAACCAAGGTGAAATAAACTTTTTTTTTTATCGCAAGTGGATTTATTGACTTAGTTGGTCAACTTCTCTTACCATTACACAATTTCACAGTATGATTACATTACACTGTCATGTACTGATAAAAGCTGGACATTAGTGAACATCTGTAAGTGCAAGTCAGGTCAGTCCAATCCAAATACATAATTTCCTAGAAACTTGAGATGCTATGTGGGACTTAAAGTGGTGCAGCATCTAAACAAAATGCTATGAGGCAAATATTACTTGTAGATTAAATGCTAAGTATATTAAGGTTAGACATTTCACCTCATTTCCTATCTAACCCAACTTCATCCCAATTTGTTAGCAACATAGTAATTAAATTAGTCAGCTAACAAATTAATTCCCCAAGCAGTATAGTTGAAAATGAATCTTGAAGGGCATTAAGACTTACAGTTTGGTGGGATCTAAATGTTCAACCAAGGGACAATCAAAGCTTTTTGCATCCTGAGACCTTCCAACCAAGCCTTTCGGCTCACACTTTACAGAACATTGGCCACGATTAAATTGGCATTGGTTACAGAACTGCCCATTTTCCAGATGAGTACAAGATAAAAAAAAAACCTGGATAGCTCAGTTGGTAGAGCATCAGACTTTTAATCTGAGGGTCCAGGGTTCAAGTCCCTGTTCAGGCGTGTATGCCTTTTAAACGATGGCAATCTATATTCTCTGTGCCATGCAAAACGTATGCTGTGAAGGATTTCCGCGATAAAAGTAAAAAAGGTCATTATCATCATTTCTCAAATTGTTGATGAGGAAACAAGTGATTCTGAAGTAAATAGCCATATTATTTGAACAAAAATACAAGAAACTCCACGCATAACGCAAGATAATTTATTGATTTAGCTGATGAACTTCTCTTCACATTTTACAAATTCACAGTATGACTGGATTATAATGCCATTACTCAAGCATGACATTAGTGTGCATCTGTAAATTAAGTGTACAGATGAAATTTAGTCTTGGAGGGTATGAATACTTATAGTGTACTAAGATCTCTATGATTAACCAAGGTGAAATAAACTTTTTTTTTTATCGCAAGTGGATTTATTGACTTAGTTGGTCAACTTCTCGTGATAAAAAGAGAGCCTGGATAGCTCAGTCGGTAGAGCATCAGACTTTTAATCTGAGGGTCCAGGGTTCAAGTCCCTGTTCAGGCGTGTATGCCTTTTAAACGATGGCAATCTATATTCTCTGTGCCATGCAAAACGTATACTGTGAATGATTTCCGCGATAAAAGTGAAAAAGGTCATTATCATCATTTCTCAAATTGTTGATGAGGAAACAAGTGATTCTGAAGTAAATAGCCATATTATTTGAACAAAAATACAAGAAACTCCACGCATAACGCAAGATAATTTATTGATTTAGCTGATGAACTTCTCTTCACATTTTACAAATTCACAGTATGACTGGATTATAATGCCATTACACAAGCATGACATTAGTGTACATCTGTAAATTAAGTGTACAGATGAAATTGAGTCTTGGAGGGTATGAATACTTATAGTGTACTAAGATCTCTATGATCAACCAAGGTGAAATAAACTTTTTTTTTTATCGCATGTAGATTTATTGACTTAGTTGGTCAACTTCTCTTACCATTACACAATTTCACAGTATGATTACATTACACTGTCATGTACTGATAAAAGCTGGACATTAGTGAACATCTGTAAGTGCAAGTCAGGTCAGTCCAATCCAAATACATAATTTCCTAGAAACTTGAGATGCTATGTGGGACTTAAAGTGGTGCAGCATCTAAACAAAATGCTACGAGGCAAATATTACTTGTAGATTAAATTCTAAGTATATTAAGGTTAGACATTTCACCTCATTTCCTATCTAACCCAACTTCATCCCAATTTGTTAGCAACATAGTAATTAAATTAGACAGCAAACAAATTAATTCCCCAAGCAGTATAGTTGAAAATGAATCTTGAAGGGCATTAAGACTTACAGTTTGGTGGGATCTAAATGTTCAACCAAGGGACAATCAAAGCTTTTTGCATCCTGAGACCTTCCAACCAAGCCTTTCGGCTCACACTTTACAGAACATTGGCCACGATTAAATTGGCATTGGTTACAGAACTGCCCATTTTCCAGATGAGTACAAGATAAAAAGAGAGCCTGGATAGCTCAGTCGGTAGAGCATCAGACTTTTAATCTGAGGGTCCAGGGTTCAAGTCCCTGTTCAGGTGTGTTTGCCTTTTAAACGATGGCAATCTATATTCTCTGTGCCAATTAAAACGTATACTGTGAATGATTTCCGCGATAAAAGTGAAAAAGGTCATTATCATCATTTCTCAAATTGTTGATAAGGAAGCAAGTGATTCTGCAGTAAATAGCCATATTATTTGGACAAAAATACCAGAAACTCCACGCATAACGCAAGATAATTTGTTGATTTAGCTGATGAACTAATCTTCACATTTTACAAATTCACAGTATGACTGGATTATAATGCCATTACACAAGCATGACATTAGTGTACATCTGTAAATTAGGTGTACAGATGAAATTGAGTCTTGAAGGGTATGAATACTTATAGTGTACTAAGATCTCTATGATCAACCAAGGTGAAATAAACTTTTTTTTTATCGCAAGTGGATTTATTGACTTAGTTGGTCAACTTCTCTTACCATTACACAATTTCACAGTATGATTACATTACACTGTCATGTACTGATAAAAGCTGGACATTAGTGAACATCTGTAAGTGCAAGTCAGGTCAGTCCAATCCAAATACATAATTTCCTAGAAACTTGAGATGCTATGTGGGACTTAAAGTGGTGCAGCATCTAAATAAAATGCTACGAGGCAAATATTACTTGTAGATTAAATTCTAAGTATATTAAGGTTAGACATTTCACCTCATTTCCTATCTAACCCAACTTCATCCCAATTTGTTAGCAACATAGTAATTAAATTAGACAGCAAACAAATTAATTCCCTAAGCAGTATAGTTGAAAATGAATCTTGAAGGACATTAAGACTTACAGTTTGGTGGGATCTAAATGTTCAACCAAGGGACAATCAAAGCTTTTTGCATCCTGAGACCTTCCAACCAAGCCTTTCGGCTCACACTTTACAGAACATTGGCCACGATTAAATTGGCATTGGTTACAGAACTGCCCATTTTCCAGATGAGTACAAGATAAAAAGAGAGCCTGGATAGTTCAGTCGGTAGAGCATCAGACTTTTAATCTGAGGGTCCAGGGTTCAAGTCCCTGTTCAGGCGTGTATGCCTTTTAAACGATGGCAATCTATATTCTCTGTGCCATGCAAAACGTATACTGTGAATGATTTCCGCGATAAAAGTGAAAAAGGTCATTATCATCATTTCTCAAATTGTTGATGAGGAAACAAGTGATTCTGAAGTAAATAGTCATATTATTTGAACAAAAATACAAGAAACTCCACGCATAACGCAAGATAATTTATTGATTTAGCTGATGAACTTCTCTTCACATTTTACAAATTCACAGTATGACTGGATTATAATGCCATTACACAAGCATGACATTAGTGTACATCTATAAATTAAGTGTACAGATGAAATTGAGTCTTGGAGGGTATGAATACTTATAGTGTACTAAGATCTCTATGATCAACCAAGGTGAAATAAACTTTTTTTTTTATCGCAAGTGGATTTATTGACTTAGTTGGTCAACTTCTCTTACCATTACACAATTTCACAGTATGATTACATTACACTGTCATGTACTGATAAAAGCTGGACATTAGTGAACATCTGTAAGTGCAAGTCAGGTCAGTCCAATCCAAATACATAATTTCCTAGAAACTTGAGATGCTATGTGGGACTTAAAGTGGTGCAGCATCTAAACAAAATGCTATGAGGCAAATATTACTTGTAGATTAAATGCTAAGTATATTAAGGTTAGACATTTCACCTCATTTCCTATCTAACCCAACTTCATCCCAATTTGTTAGCAACATAGTAATTAAATTAGTCAGCTAACAAATTAATTCCCCAAGCAGTATAGTTGAAAATGAATCTTGAAGGGCATTAAGACTTACAGTTTGGTGGGATCTAAATGTTCAACCAAGGGACAATCAAAGCTTTTTGCATCCTGAGACCTTCCAACCAAGCCTTTCGGCTCACACTTTACAGAACATTGGCCACGATTAAATTGGCATTGGTTACAGAACTGCCCATTTTCCAGATGAGTACAAGATAAAAAAAAAACCTGGATAGCTCAGTTGGTAGAGCATCAGACTTTTAATCTGAGGGTCCAGGGTTCAAGTCCCTGTTCAGGCGTGTATGCCTTTTAAACGATGGCAATCTATATTCTCTGTGCCATGCAAAACGTATGCTGTGAAGGATTTCCGCGATAAAAGTAAAAAAGGTCATTATCATCATTTCTCAAATTGTTGATGAGGAAACAAGTGATTCTGAAGTAAATAGCCATATTATTTGAACAAAAATACAAGAAACTCCACGCATAACGCAAGATAATTTATTGATTTAGCTGATGAACTTCTCTTCACATTTTACAAATTCACAGTATGACTGGATTATAATGCCATTACTCAAGCATGACATTAGTGTGCATCTGTAAATTAAGTGTACAGATGAAATTGAGTCTTGGAGGGTATGAATACTTATAGTGTACTAAGATCTCTATGATTAACCAAGGTGAAATAAACTTTTTTTTTTATCGCAAGTGGATTTATTGACTTAGTTGGTCAACTTCTCGTGATAAAAAGAGAGCCTGGATAGCTCAGTCGGTAGAGCATCAGACTTTTAATCTGAGGGTCCAGGGTTCAAGTCCCTGTTCAGGCGTGTATGCCTTTTAAACGATGGCAATCTATATTCTCTGTGCCATGCAAAACGTATACTGTGAATGATTTCCGCGATAAAAGTGAAAAAGGTCATTATCATCATTTCTCAAATTGTTGATGAGGAAACAAGTGATTCTGAAGTAAATAGCCATATTATTTGAACAAAAATACAAGAAACTCCACGCATAACGCAAGATAATTTATTGATTTAGCTGATGAACTTCTCTTCACATTTTACAAATTCACAGTATGACTGGATTATAATGCCATTACACAAGCATGACATTAGTGTGCATCTGTAAATTAAGTGTACAGATGAAATTGAGTCTTGGAGGGTATGAATACTTATAGTGTACTAAGATCTCTATGATCAACCAAGGTGAAATAAACTTTTTTTTTTATCGCATGTAGATTTATTGACTTAGTTGGTCAACTTCTCTTACCATTACACAATTTCACAGTATGATTACATTACACTGTCATGTACTGATAAAAGCTGGACATTAGTGAACATCTGTAAGTGCAAGTCAGGTCAGTCCAATCCAAATACATAATTTCCTAGAAACTTGAGATGCTATGTGGGACTTAAAGTGGTGCAGCATCTAAACAAAATGCTATGAGGCAAATATTACTTGTAGATTAAATGCTAAGTATATTAAGGTTAGACATTTCACCTCATTTCCTATCTAACCCAACTTCATCCCAATTTGTTAGCAACATAGTAATTAAATTAGTCAGCTAACAAATTAATTCCCCAAGCAGTATAGTTGAAAATGAATATTGAAGGGCATTAAGACTTACAGTTTGGTGGGATCTAAATGTTCAACCAAGGGACAATCAAAGGTTTTTGCATCCTGAGACCTTCCAACCAAGCCTTTCGGCTCACACTTTACAGAACATTGGCCACGATTAAATTGGCATTGGTTACAGAACTGCCCATTTTCCAGATGAGTACAAGATAAAAAGAGAGCCTGGATAGCTCAGTCGGTAGAGCATCATTTCTCAAATTGTTGATAAGGAAACAAGTGATTTTGAAGTAAATAGCCATATTATTTGAACAAAAATACAAGAAACTCCACGCATAACACAAGATAATTTGTTGATTTAGCTGATGAACTAATCTTCACATTTTACAAATTCACAGTATGACTGGATTATAATGCCATTACACAAGCATGACATTAGTGTACATCTGTAAATTAGGTGTACAGATGAAATTGAGTCTTGAAGGGTATGAATTTATATGAATAAATTAGACAGCAAACAAATTAATCCCCCAAGCAGTATAGTTGAAAATGAATCTTGAAGGGCATTAAGACTTACAGTTTGGTGGGATCTAAATGTTCAACCAAGGGACAATCAAAGGTTTTTGCATCCTGAGACCTTCCAACCAAGCCTTTCGGCTCACACTTTACAGAACATTGGCCACGATTAAATTGGCATTGGTTACAGAACTGCCCATTTTCCAGATGAGTACAAGATAAAAAGAGAGCCTGGATAGCTCAGTCGGTAGAGCATCAGACTTTTAATCTGAGGGTCCAGGGTTCACGTCCCTGTTCAGGCATGTTTGCCTTTTAAACGATGGCAATCTATATTCTCTGTGCCATGCAAAACGTATGCTGTGAAGGATTTCCGCGATAAAAGTGAAAAAGGTCATTATCATCATTTCTCAAATTGTTGATGAGGAAACAAGTGATTCTGAAGTAAATAGCCATATTATTTGAACAAAAATACAAGAAACTCCACGCATAACGCAAGATAATTTATTGATTTAGCTGATGAACTTCTCTTCACATTTTACAAATTCACAGTATGACTGGATTATAATGCCATTACTCAAGCATGACATTAGTGTGCATCTGTAAATTAAGTGTACAGATGAAATTGAGTCTTGAAGGGTATGAATACTTATAGTGTACTAAGATCTCTATGATTAACCAAGGTGAAATAAACTTTTTTTTTTATCGCAAGTGGATTTATTGACTTAGTTGGTCAACTTCTCGTGATAAAAAGAGAGCCTGGATAGCTCAGTCGGTAGAGCATCAGACTTTTAATCTGAGGGTCCAGGGTTCAAGTCCCTGTTCAGGCGTGTATGCCTTTTAAACGATGGCAATCTATATTCTCTGTGCCATGCAAAACGTATGCTGTGAAGGATTTCCGCGATAAAAGTGAAAAAGGTCATTATCATCATTTCTCAAATTGTTGATGAGGAAACAAGTGATTCTGAAGTAAATAGCCATATTATTTGAACAAAAATACAAGAAACTCCACGCATAACGCAAGATAATTTATTGATTTAGCTGATGAACTTCTCTTCACATTTTACAAATTCACAGTATGACTGGATTATAATGCCATTACACAAGCATGACATTAGTGTGCATCTGTAAATTAAGTGTACAGATGAAATTGAGTCTTGGAGGGTATGAATACTTATAGTGTACTAAGATCTCTATGATCAACCAAGGTGAAATAAACTTTTTTTTTTATCGCATGTAGATTTATTGACTTAGTTGGTCAACTTCTCTTACCATTACACAATTTCACAGTATGATTACATTACACTGTCATGTACTGATAAAAGCTGGACATTAGTGAACATCTGTAAGTGCAAGTCAGGTCAGTCCAATCCAAATACATAATTTCCTAGAAACTTGAGATGCTATGTGGGACTTAAAGTGGTGCAGCATCTAAACAAAATGCTATGAGGCAAATATTACTTGTAGATTAAATGCTAAGTATATTAAGGTTAGACATTTCACCTCATTTCCTATCTAACCCAACTTCATCCCAATTTGTTAGCAACATAGTAATTAAATTAGTCAGCTAACAAATTAATTCCCCAAGCAGTATAGTTGAAAATGAATATTGAAGGGCATTAAGACTTACAGTTTGGTGGGATCTAAATGTTCAACCAAGGGACAATCAAAGGTTTTTGCATCCTGAGACCTTCCAACCAAGCCTTTCGGCTCACACTTTACAGAACATTGGCCACGATTAAATTGGCATTGGTTACAGAACTGCCCATTTTCCAGATGAGTACAAGATAAAAAGAGAGCCTGGATAGCTCAGTCGGTAGAGCATCATTTCTCAAATTGTTGATAAGGAAACAAGTGATTTTGAAGTAAATAGCCATATTATTTGAACAAAAATACAAGAAACTCCACGCATAACACAAGATAATTTGTTGATTTAGCTGATGAACTAATCTTCACATTTTACAAATTCACAGTATGACTGGATTATAATGCCATTACACAAGCATGACATTAGTGTACATCTGTAAATTAGGTGTACAGATGAAATTGAGTCTTGAAGGGTATGAATTTATATGAATAAATTAGACAGCAAACAAATTAATCCCCCAAGCAGTATAGTTGAAAATGAATCTTGAAGGGCATTAAGACTTACAGTTTGGTGGGATCTAAATGTTCAACCAAGGGACAATCAAAGGTTTTTGCATCCTGAGACCTTCCAACCAAGCCTTTCGGCTCACACTTTACAGAACATTGGCCACGATTAAATTGGCATTGGTTACAGAACTGCCCATTTTCCAGATGAGTACAAGATAAAAAGAGAGCCTGGATAGCTCAGTCGGTAGAGCATCAGACTTTTAATCTGAGGGTCCAGGGTTCAAGTCCCTGTTCAGGCATGTTTGCCTTTTAAACGATGGCAATCTATATTCTCTGTGCCATGCAAAACGTATGCTGTGAAGGATTTCCGCGATAAAAGTGAAAAAGGTCATTATCATCATTTCTCAAATTGTTGATGAGGAAACAAGTGATTCTGAAGTAAATAGCCATATTATTTGAACAAAAATACAAGAAACTCCACGCATAACGCAAGATAATTTATTGATTTAGCTGATGAACTTCTCTTCACATTTTACAAATTCACAGTATGACTGGATTATAATGCCATTACTCAAGCATGACATTAGTGTGCATCTGTAAATTAAGTGTACAGATGAAATTGAGTCTTGAAGGGTATGAATACTTATAGTGTACTAAGATCTCTATGATTAACCAAGGTGAAATAAACTTTTTTTTTTATCGCAAGTGGATTTATTGACTTAGTTGGTCAACTTCTCGTGATAAAAAGAGAGCCTGGATAGCTCAGTCGGTAGAGCATCAGACTTTTAATCTGAGGGTCCAGGGTTCAAGTCCCTGTTCAGGCGTGTATGCCTTTTAAACGATGGCAATCTATATTCTCTGTGCCATGCAAAACGTATACTGTGAATGATTTCCGCGATAAAAGTGAAAAAGGTCATTATCATCATTTCTCAAATTGTTGATGAGGAAACAAGTGATTCTGAAGTAAATAGCCATATTATTTGAACAAAAATACAAGAAACTCCACGCATAACGCAAGATAATTTATTGATTTAGCTGATGAACTTCTCTTCACATTTTACAAATTCACAGTATGACTGGATTATAATGCCATTACACAAGCATGACATTAGTGTACATCTGTAAATTAAGTGTACAGATGAAATTGAGTCTTGGAGGGTATGAATACTTATAGTGTACTAAGATCTCTATGATCAACCAAGGTGAAATAAACTTTTTTTTTTATCGCATGTAGATTTATTGACTTAGTTGGTCAACTTCTCTTACCATTACACAATTTCACAGTATGATTACATTACACTGTCATGTACTGATAAAAGCTGGACATTAGTGAACATCTGTAAGTGCAAGTCAGGTCAGTCCAATCCAAATACATAATTTCCTAGAAACTTGAGATGCTATGTGGGACTTAAAGTGGTGCAGCATCTAAACAAAATGCTATGAGGCAAATATTACTTGTAGATTAAATGCTAAGTATATTAAGGTTAGACATTTCACCTCATTTCCTATCTAACCCAACTTCATCCCAATTTGTTAGCAACATAGTAATTAAATTAGTCAGCTAACAAATTAATTCCCCAAGCAGTATAGTTGAAAATGAATCTTGAAGGGCATTAAGACTTACAGTTTGGTGGGATCTAAATGTTCAACCAAGGGACAATCAAAGGTTTTTGCATCCTGAAACCTTCCAACCAAGCCTTTCGGCTCACACTTTACAGAACATTGGCCACGATTAAATTGGCATTGGTTACAGAACTGCCCATTTTCCAGATGAGTACAAGATAAAAAGAGAGCCTGGATAGCTCAGTCGGTAGAGCATCAGACTTTTAATCTGAGGGTCCAGGGTTCAAGTCCCTGTTCAGGCATGTTTGCCTTTTAAACGATGGCAATCTATATTCTCTGTGCCATGCAAAACGTATGCTGTGAAGGATTTCCGCGATAAAAGTGAAAAAGGTCATTATCATCATTTCTCAAATTGTTGATGAGGAAACAAGTGATTCTGAAGTAAATAGCCATATTATTTGAACAAAAATACAAGAAACTCCACGCATAACGCAAGATAATTTATTGATTTAGCTGATGAACTTCTCTTCACATTTTACAAATTCACAGTATGACTGGATTATAATGCCATTACTCAAGCATGACATTAGTGTGCATCTGTAAATTAAGTGTACAGATGAAATTGAGTCTTGAAGGGTATGAATACTTATAGTGTACTAAGATCTCTATGATTAACCAAGGTGAAATAAACTTTTTTTTTTATCGCAAGTGGATTTATTGACTTAGTTGGTCAACTTCTCGTGATAAAAAGAGAGCCTGGATAGCTCAGTCGGTAGAGCATCAGACTTTTAATCTGAGGGTCCAGGGTTCAAGTCCCTGTTCAGGCGTGTATGCCTTTTAAACGATGGCAATCTATATTCTCTGTGCCATGCAAAACGTATACTGTGAATGATTTCCGCGATAAAAGTGAAAAAGGTCATTATCATCATTTCTCAAATTGTTGATGAGGAAACAAGTGATTCTGAAGTAAATAGCCATATTATTTGAACAAAAATACAAGAAACTCCACGCATAACGCAAGATAATTTATTGATTTAGCTGATGAACTTCTCTTCACATTTTACAAATTCACAGTATGACTGGATTATAATGCCATTACACAAGCATGACATTAGTGTACATCTGTAAATTAAGTGTACAGATGAAATTGAGTCTTGGAGGGTATGAATACTTATAGTGTACTAAGATCTCTATGATCAACCAAGGTGAAATAAACTTTTTTTTTTATCGCATGTAGATTTATTGACTTAGTTGGTCAACTTCTCTTACCATTACACAATTTCACAGTATGATTACATTACACTGTCATGTACTGATAAAAGCTGGACATTAGTGAACATCTGTAAGTGCAAGTCAGGTCAGTCCAATCCAAATACATAATTTCCTAGAAACTTGAGATGCTATGTGGGACTTAAAGTGGTGCAGCATCTAAACAAAATGCTATGAGGCAAATATTACTTGTAGATTAAATGCTAAGTATATTAAGGTTAGACATTTCACCTCATTTCCTATCTAACCCAACTTCATCCCAATTTGTTAGCAACATAGTAATTAAATTAGTCAGCTAACAAATTAATTCCCCAAGCAGTATAGTTGAAAATGAATCTTGAAGGGCATTAAGACTTACAGTTTGGTGGGATCTAAATGTTCAACCAAGGGACAATCAAAGGTTTTTGCATCCTGAGACCTTCCAACCAAGCCTTTCGGCTCACACTTTACAGAACATTGGCCACGATTAAATTGGCATTGGTTACAGAACTGCCCATTTTCCAGATGAGTACAAGATAAAAAGAGAGCCTGGATAGCTCAGTCGGTAGAGCATCATTTCTCAAATTGTTGATGAGGAAACAAGTGATTTTGAAGTAAATAGCCATATTATTTGAACAAAAATACAAGAAACTCCACGCATAACACAAGATAATTTGTTGATTTAGCTGATGAACTAATCTTCACATTTTACAAATTCACAGTATGACTGGATTATAATGCCATTACACAAGCATGACATTAGTGTACATCTGTAAATTAGGTGTACAGATGAAATTGAGTCTTGAAGGGTATGAATTTATATGAATAAATTAGACAGCAAACAAATTAATCCCCCAAGCAGTATAGTTGAAAATGAATCTTGAAGGGCATTAAGACTTACAGTTTGGTGGGATCTAAATGTTCAACCAAGGGACAATCAAAGGTTTTTGCATCCTGAGACCTTCCAACCAAGCCTTTCGGCTCACACTTTACAGAACATTGGCCACGATTAAATTGGCATTGGTTACAGAACTGCCCATTTTCCAGATGAGTACAAGATAAAAAGAGAGCCTGGATAGCTCAGTCGGTAGAGCATCAGACTTTTAATCTGAGGGTCCAGGGTTCAAGTCCCTGTTCAGGCATGTTTGCCTTTTAAACGATGGCAATCTATATTCTCTGTGCCATGCAAAACGTATGCTGTGAAGGATTTCCGCGATAAAAGTGAAAAAGGTCATTATCATCATTTCTCAAATTGTTGATGAGGAAACAAGTGATTCTGAAGTAAATAGCCATATTATTTGAACAAAAATACAAGAAACTCCACGCATAACACAAGATAATTTGTTGATTTAGCTGATGAACTAATCTTCACATTTTACAAATTCACAGTATGACTGGATTATAATGCCATTACACAAGCATGACATTAGTGTACATCTGTAAATTAGGTGTACAGATGAAATTGAGTCTTGAAGGGTATGAATACTTATAGTGTACTAAGATCTCTATGATCAACCAAGGTGAAATAAACTTTTTTTTCATCGCAAGTGGATTTATTGACTTAGTTGGTCAACTTCTCTTACCATTACACAATTTCACAGTATGATTACATTACACTGTCATGTACTGATAAAAGCTGGACATTAGTGAACATCTGTAAGTGCAAGTCAGGTCAGTCCAATCCAAATACATAATTTCCTAGAAACTTGAGATGCTATGTGGGACTTAAAGTGGTGCAGCATCTAAATAAAATGCTACGAGGCAAATATTACTTGTAGATTAAATTCTAAGTATATTAAGGTTAGACATTTCACCTCATTTCCTATCTAACCCAACTTCATCCCAATTTGTTAGCAACATAGTAATTAAATTAGACAGCAAACAAATTAATCCCCCAAGCAGTATAGTTGAAAATGAATCTTGAAGGGCATTAAGACTTACAGTTTGGTGGGATCTAAATGTTCAACCAAGGGACAATCAAAGGTTTTTGCATCCTGAGACCTTCCAACCAAGCCTTTCGGCTCACACTTTACAGAACATTGGCCACGATTAAATTGGCATTGGTTACAGAACTGCCCATTTTCCAGATGAGTACAAGATAAAAAGAGAGCCTGGATAGCTCAGTCGGTAGAGCATCAGACTTTTAATCTGAGGGTCCAGGGTTCAAGTCCCTGTTCAGGCATGTTTGCCTTTTAAACGATGGCAATCTATATTCTCTGTGCCAATTAAAACGTATACTGTGAATGATTTCCGCGATAAAAGTGAAAAAGGTCATTATCATCATTTCTCAAATTGTTGATAAGGAAACAAGTGATTCTGCAGTAAATAGCCATATTATTTGGACAAAAATACCAGAAACTCCACGCATAACGCAAGATAATTTGTTGATTTAGCTGATGAACTAATCTTCACATTTTACAAATTCACAGTATGACTGGATTATAATGCCATTACACAAGCATGACATTAGTGTACATCTGTAAATTAGGTGTACAGATGAAATTGAGTCTTGAAGGGTATGAATACTTATAGTGTACTAAGATCTCTATGATCAACCAAGGTGAAATAAACTTTTTTTTTATCGCAAGTGGATTTATTGACTTAGTTGGTCAACTTCTCTTACCATTACACAATTTCACAGTATGATTACATTACACTGTCATGTACTGATAAAAGCTGGACATTAGTGAACATCTGTAAGTGCAAGTCAGGTCAGTCCAATCCAAATACATAATTTCCTAGAAACTTGAGATGCTATGTGGGACTTAAAGTGGTGCAGCATCTAAATAAAATGCTACGAGGCAAATATTACTTGTAGATTAAATTCTAAGTATATTAAGGTTAGACATTTCACCTCATTTCCTATCTAACCCAACTTCATCCCAATTTGTTAGCAACATAGTAATTAAATTAGACAGCAAACAAATTAATCCCCCAAGCAGTATAGTTGAAAATGAATCTTGAAGGGCATTAAGACTTACAGTTTGGTGGGATCTAAATGTTCAACCAAGGGACAATCAAAGCTTTTTGCATCCTGAGACCTTCCAACCAAGCCTTTCGGCTCACACTTTACAGAACATTGGCCACGATTAAATTGGCATTGGTTACAGAACTGCCCATTTTCCAGATGAGTACAAGATAAAAAGAGAGCCTGGATAGCTCAGTCGGTAGAGCATCAGACTTTTAATCTGAGGGTCCAGGGTTCAAGTCCCTGTTCAGGCGTGTATGCCTTTTAAACGATGGCAATCTATATTATCTGTGCCATGCAAAACGTATGCTGTGAAGGATTTCCGCGATAAAAGTGAAAAAGGTCATTATCATCATTTCTCAAATTGTTGATGAGGAAACAAGTGATTCTGAAGTAAATAGCCATATTATTTGAACAAAAATACAAGAAACTCCACGCATAACGCAAGATAATTTGTTGATTTAGCTGATGAACTAATCTTCACATTTTAGAAATTCACAGTATGACTGGATTATAATGCCATTACACAAGCATGACATTAGTGTACATCTGTAAATTAGGTGTACAGATGAAATTGAGTCTTGAAGGGTATGAATACTTATAGTGTACTAAGATCTCTATAATCAACCAAGGTGAAATAAACTTTTTTTTTATCGCAAGTGGATTTATTGACTTAGTTGGTCAACTTCTCTTACCATTACACAATTTCACAGTATGATTACATTACACTGTCATGTACTGATAAAAGCTGGACATTAGTGAACATCTGTAAGTGCAAGTCAGGTCAGTCCAATCCAAATACATAATTTCCTAGAAACTTGAGATGCTATGTGGGACTTAAAGTGGTGCAGCATCTAAATAAAATGCTACGAGGCAAATATTACTTGTAGATTAAATTCTAAGTATATTAAGGTTAGACATTTCACCTCATTTCCTATCTAACCCAACTTCATCCCAATTTGTTAGCAACATAGTAATTAAATTAGACAGCAAACAAATTAATCCCCCAAGCAGTATAGTTGAAAATGAATCTTGAAGGGCATTAAGACTTACAGTTTGGTGGGATCTAAATGTTCAACCAAGGGACAATCAAAGCTTTTTGCATCCTGAGACCTTCCAACCAAGCCTTTCGGCTCACACTTTACAGAACATTGGCCACGATTAAATTGGCATTGGTTACAGAACTGCCCATTTTCCAGATGAGTAAAAGATAAAAAGAGAGCCTGGATAGCTCAGTCGGTAGAGCATCAGACTTTTAATCTGAGGGTCCAGGGTTCAAGTCCCTGTTCAGGCGTGTATGCCTTTTAAACAATGGCAATCTATATTCTCTGTGCCATGCAAAACGTATGCTGTGAAGGATTTCCGCGATAAAAGTGAAAAAGGTCATTATCATCATTTCTCAAATTGTTGATGAGGAAACAAGTGATTCTGAAGTAAATAGCCATATTATTTGAACAAAAATACAAGAAACTCCACGCATAACGCAAGATAATTTGTTGATTTAGCTGATGAACTAATCTTCACATTTTACAAATTCACAGTATGACTGGATTATAATGGCATTACACAAGCATGACATTAGTGTACATCTGTAAATTAGGTGTACAGATGAAATTGAGTCTTGAAGGGTATGAATACTTATAGTGTACTAAGATCTCTATGATCAACCAAGGTGAAATAAACTTTTTTTTTATCGCAAGTGGATTTATTGACTTAGTTGGTCAACTTCTCTTACCATTACACAATTTCACAGTATGATTACATTACACTGTCATGTACTGATAAAAGCTGGACATTAGTGAACATCTGTAAGTGCAAGTCAGGTCAGTCCAATCCAAATACATAATTTCCTAGAAACTTGAGATGCTATGTGGGACTTAAAGTGGTGCAGCATCTAAATAAAATGCTACGAGGCAAATATTACTTGTAGATTAAATTCTAAGTATATTAAGGTTAGACATTTCACCTCATTTCCTATCTAACCCAACTTCATCCCAATTTGTTAGCAACATAGTAATTAAATTAGACAGCAAACAAATTAATCCCCCAAGCAGTATAGTTGAAAATGAATCTTGAAGGGCATTAAGACTTACAGTTTGGTGGGATCTAAATGTTCAACCAAGGGACAATCAAAGCTTTTTGCATCCTGAGACCTTCCAACCAAGCCTTTCGGCTCACACTTTACAGAACATTGGCCACGATTAAATTGGCATTGGTTACAGAACTGCCCATTTTCCAGATGAGTACAAGATAAAAAGAGAGCCTGGATAGCTCAGTCGGTAGAGCATCAGACTTTTAATCTGAGGGTCCAGGGTTCAAGTCCCTGTTCAGGCGTGTATGCCTTTTAAACGATGGCAATCTATATTCTCTGTGCCATGCAAAACGTATGCTGTGAAGGATTTCCGCGATAAAAGTGAAAAAGGTCATTATCATCATTTCTCAAATTGTTGATGAGGAAACAAGTGATTCTGAAGTAAATAGCCATATTATTTGAACAAAAATACAAGAAACTCCACGCATAACGCAAGATAATTTGTTGATTTAGCTGATGAACTAATCTTCACATTTTACAAATTCACAGTATGACTGGATTATAATGGCATTACACAAGCATGACATTAGTGTACATCTGTAAATTAGGTGTACAGATGAAATTGAGTCTTGAAGGGTATGAATACTTATAGTGTACTAAGATCTCTATAATCAACCAAGGTGAAATAAACTTTTTTTTTATCGCAAGTGGATTTATTGACTTAGTTGGTCAACTTCTCTTACCATTACACAATTTCACAGTATGATTACATTACACTGTCATGTACTGATAAAAGCTGGACATTAGTGAACATCTGTAAGTGCAAGTCAGGTCAGTCCAATCCAAATACATAATTTCCTAGAAACTTGAGATGCTATGTGGGACTTAAAGTGGAGCAGCATCTAAATAAAATGCTACGAGGCAAATATTACTTGTAGATTAAATTCTAAGTATATTAAGGTTAGACATTTCACCTCATTTCCTATCTAACCCAACTTCATCCCAATTTGTTAGCAACATAGTAATTAAATTAGACAGCAAACAAATTAATCCCCCAAGCAGTATAGTTGAAAATGAATCTTGAAGGGCATTAAGACTTACAGTTTGGTGGGATCTAAATGTTCAACCAAGGGACAATCAAAGCTTTTTGCATCCTGAGACCTTCCAACCAAGCCTTTCGGCTCACACTTTACAGAACATTGGCCACGATTAAATTGGCATTGGTTACAGAACTGCCCATTTTCCAGATGAGTACAAGATAAAAAGAGAGCCTGGATAGCTCAGTCGGTAGAGCATCAGACTTTTAATCTGAGGGTCCAGGGTTCAACTCCCTGTTCAGGCGTGTATGCCTTTTAAACGATGGCAATCTATATTCTCTGTGCCATACAAAACGTATGCTGTGAAGGATTTCCGCGATAAAAGTGAAAAAGGTCATTATCATCATTTCTCAAATTGTTGATGAGGAAACAAGTGATTCTGAAGTAAATAGCCATATTTTTTGAACAAAAATACAAGAAACTCCACGCATAACGCAAGATAATTTGTTGATTTAGCTGATGAACTAATCTTCACATTTTACAAATTCACAGTATGACTGGATTATAATGCCATTACACAAGCATGACATTAGTGTACATCTGTAAATTAGGTGTACAGATGAAATTGAGTCTTGAAGGGTATGAATACTTATAGTGTACTAAGATCTCTATGATCAACCAAGGTGAAATAAACTTTTTTTTTATCGCAAGTGGATTTATTGACTTAGTTGGTCAACTTCTCTTACCATTACACAATTTCACAGTATGATTACATTACACTGTCATGTACTGATAAAAGCTGGACATTAGTGAACATCTGTAAGTGCAAGTCAGGTCAGTCCAATCCAAATACATAATTTCCTAGAAACTTGAGATGCTATGTGGGACTTAAAGTGGTGCAGCATCTAAATAAAATGCTACGAGGCAAATATTACTTGTAGATTAAATTCTAAGTATATTAAGGTTAGACATTTCACCTCATTTCCTATCTAACCCAACTTCATCCCAATTTGTTAGCAACATAGTAATTAAATTAGACAGCAAACAAATTAATCCCCCAAGCAGTATAGTTGAAAATGAATCTTGAAGGGCATTAAGACTTACAGTTTGGTGGGATCTAAATGTTCAACCAAGGGACAATCAAAGCTTTTTGCATCCTGAGACCTTCCAACCAAGCCTTTCGGCTCACACTTTACAGAACATTGGCCACGATTAAATTGGCATTGGTTACAGAACTGCCCATTTTCCAGATGAGTACAAGATAAAAAGAGAGCCTGGATAGCTCAGTCGGTAGAGCATCAGACTTTTAATCTGAGGGTCCAGGGTTCAAGTCCCTGTTCAGGCGTGTATGCCTTTTAAACGATGGCAATCTATATTCTCTGTGCCATGCAAAACGTATGCTGTGAAGGATTTCCGCGATAAAAGTGAAAAAGGTCATTATCATCATTTCTCAAATTGTTGATGAGGAAACAAGTGATTCTGAAGTAAATAGCCATATTATTTGAACAAAAATACAAGAAACTCCACGCATAACGCAAGATAATTTGTTGATTTAGCTGATGAACTAATCTTCACATTTTACAAATTCACAGTATGACTGGATTATAATGGCATTACACAAGCATGACATTAGTGTACATCTGTAAATTAGGTGTACAGATGAAATTGAGTCTTGAAGGGTATGAATACTTATAGTGTACTAAGATCTCTATAATCAACCAAGGTGAAATAAACTTTTTTTTTATCGCAAGTGGATTTATTGACTTAGTTGGTCAACTTCTCTTACCATTACACAATTTCACAGTATGATTACATTACACTGTCATGTACTGATAAAAGCTGGACATTAGTGAACATCTGTAAGTGCAAGTCAGGTCAGTCCAATCCAAATACATAATTTCCTAGAAACTTGAGATGCTATGTGGGACTTAAAGTGGTGCAGCATCTAAATAAAATGCTACGAGGCAAATATTACTTGTAGATTAAATTCTAAGTATATTAAGGTTAGACATTTCACCTCATTTCCTATCTAACCCAACTTCATCCCAATTTGTTAGCAACATAGTAATTAAATTAGACAGCAAACAAATTAATCCCCCAAGCAGTATAGTTGAAAATGAATCTTGAAGGGCATTAAGACTTACAGTTTGGTGGGATCTAAATGTTCAACCAAAGGACAATCAAAGCTTTTTGCATCCTGAGACCTTCCAACCAAGCCTTTCGGCTCACACTTTACAGAACATTGGCCACGATTAAATTGGCATTGGTTACAGAACTGCCCATTTTCCAGATGAGTACAAGATAAAAAGAGAGCCTGGATAGCTCAGTCGGTAGAGCATCAGACTTTTAATCTGAGGGTCCAGGGTTCAACTCCCTGTTCAGGCGTGTATGCCTTTTAAACGATGGCAATCTATATTCTCTGTGCCATACAAAACGTATGCTGTGAAGGATTTCCGCGATAAAAGTGAAAAAGGTCATTATCATCATTTCTCAAATTGTTGATAAGGAAACAAGTGATTCTGAAGTAAATAGCCATATTTTTTGAACAAAAATACAAGAAACTCCACGCATAACGCAAGATAATTTGTTGATTTAGCTGATGAACTAATCTTCACATTTTACAAATTCACAGTATGACTGGATTATAATGCCATTACACAAGCATGACATTAGTGTACATCTGTAAATTAGGTGTACAGATGAAATTGAGTCTTGAAGGGTATGAATACTTATAGTGTACTAAGATCTCTATGATCAACCAAGGTGAAATAAACTTTTTTTTTATCGCAAGTGGATTTATTGACTTAGTTGGTCAACTTCTCTTACCATTACACAATTTCACAGTATGATTACATTACACTGTCATGTACTGATAAAAGCTGGACATTAGTGAACATCTGTAAGTGCAAGTCAGGTCAGTCCAATCCAAATACATAATTTCCTAGAAACTTGAGATGCTATGTGGGACTTAAAGTGGTGCAGCATCTAAATAAAATGCTACGAGGCAAATATTACTTGTAGATTAAATTCTAAGTATATTAAGGTTAGACATTTCACCTCATTTCCTATCTAACCCAACTTCATCCCAATTTGTTAGCAACATAGTAATTAAATTAGACAGCAAACAAATTAATCCCCCAAGCAGTATAGTTGAAAATGAATCTTGAAGGGCATTAAGACTTACAGTTTGGTGGGATCTAAATGTTCAACCAAGGGACAATCAAAGCTTTTTGCATCCTGAGACCTTCCAACCAAGCCTTTCGGCTCACACTTTACAGAACATTGGCCACGATTAAATTGGCATTGGTTACAGAACTGCCCATTTTCCAGATGAGTACAAGATAAAAAGAGAGCCTGGATAGCTCAGTCGGTAGAGCATCAGACTTTTAATCTGAGGGTCCAGGGTTCAAGTCCCTGTTCAGGCGTGTATGCCTTTTAAACGATGGCAATCTATATTCTCTGTGCCATGCAAAACGTATGCTGTGAAGGATTTCCGCGATAAAAGTGAAAAAGGTCATTATCATCATTTCTCAAATTGTTGATGAGGAAACAAGTGATTCTGAAGTAAATAGCCATATTATTTGAACAAAATACAAGAAACTCCACGCATAACGCAAGATAATTTGTTGATTTAGCTGATGAACTAATCTTCACATTTTAGAAATTCACAGTATGACTGGATTATAATGCCATTACACAAGCATGACATTAGTGTACATCTGTAAATTAGGTGTACAGATGAAATTGAGTCTTGAAGGGTATGAATACTTATAGTGTACTAAGATCTCTATAATCAACCAAGGTGAAATAAACTTTTTTTTTATCGCAAGTGGATTTATTGACTTAGTTGGTCAACTTCTCTTACCATTACACAATTTCACAGTATGATTACATTACACTGTCATGTACTGATAAAAGCTGGACATTAGTGAACATCTGTAAGTGCAAGTCAGGTCAGTCCAATCCAAATACATAATTTCCTAGAAACTTGAGATGCTATGTGGGACTTAAAGTGGTGCAGCATCTAAATAAAATGCTACGAGGCAAATATTACTTGTAGATTAAATTCTAAGTATATTAAGGTTAGACATTTCACCTCATTTCCTATCTAACCCAACTTCATCCCAATTTGTTAGCAACATAGTAATTAAATTAGACAGCAAACAAATTAATCCCCCAAGCAGTATAGTTGAAAATGAATCTTGAAGGGCATTAAGACTTACAGTTTGGTGGGATCTAAATGTTCAACCAAGGGACAAGCAAAGGTTTTGCATCCTGAGACCTTCCAACCAAGCCTTTCGGCTCACACTTTACAGAACATTGGCCACGATTAAATTGGCATTGGTTACAGAACTGCCCATTTTCCAGATGAGGTACAAGATAAAAAGAGAGCCTGGATAGCTCAGTCGGTAGAGCATCAGACTTTTAATCTGAGGGTCCAGGGTTCAAGTCCCTGTTCAGGCGTGTATGCCTTTTAAACGATGGCAATCTATATTCTCTGTGCCATGCAAAACGTATGCTGTGAAGGATTTCCGCGATAAAAGTGAAAAAGGTCATTATCATCATTTCTCAAATTGTTGATGAGGAAACAAGTGATTCTGAAGTAAATAGCCATATTATTTGAACAAAAATACAAGAAACTCCACGCATAACGCAAGATAATTTGTTGATTTAGCTGATGAACTAATCTTCACATTTTAGAAATTCACAGTATGACTGGATTATAATGCCATTACACAAGCATGACATTAGTGTACATCTGTAAATTAGGTGTACAGATGAAATTGAGTCTTGAAGGGTATGAATACTTATAGTGTACTAAGATCTCTATAATCAACCAAGGTGAAATAAACTTTTTTTTTATCGCAAGTGGATTTATTGACTTAGTTGGTCAACTTCTCTTACCATTACACAATTTCACAGTATGATTACATTACACTGTCATGTACTGATAAAAGCTGGACATTAGTGAACATCTGTAAGTGCAAGTCAGGTCAGTCCAATCCAAATACATAATTTCCTAGAAACTTGAGATGCTATGTGGGACTTAAAGTGGTGCAGCATCTAAATAAAATGCTACGAGGCAAATATTACTTGTAGATTAAATTCTAAGTATATTAAGGTTAGACATTTCACCTCATTTCCTATCTAACCCAACTTCATCCCAATTTGTTAGCAACATAGTAATTAAATTAGACAGCAAACAAATTAATCCCCCAAGCAGTATAGTTGAAAATGAATCTTGAAGGGCATTAAGACTTACAGTTTGGTGGGATCTAAATGTTCAACCAAGGGACAAGCAAAGGTTTTTGCATCCTGAGACCTTCCAACCAAGCCTTTCGGCTCACACTTTACAGAACATTGGCCACGATTAAATTGGCATTGGTTACAGAACTGCCCATTTTCCAGATGAGTACAAGATAAAAAGAGAGCCTGGATAGCTCAGTCGGTAGAGCATCAGACTTTTAATCTGAGGGTCCAGGGTTCAAGTCCCTGTTCAGGCGTGTATGCCTTTTAAACGATGGCAATCTATATTCTCTGTGCCATGCAAAACGTATGCTGTGAAGGATTTCCGCGATAAAAGTGAAAAAGGTCATTATCATCATTTCTCAAATTGTTGATGAGGAAACAAGTGATTCTGAAGTAAATAGCCATATTATTTGAACAAAAATACAAGAAACTCCACGCATAACGCAAGATAATTTGTTGATTTAGCTGATGAACTAATCTTCACATTTTACAAATTCACAGTATGACTGGATTATAATGCCATTACACAAGCATGACATTAGTGTACATCTGTAAATTAGGTGTACAGATGAAATTGAGTCTTGAAGGGTATGAATACTTATAGTGTACTAAGATCTCTATAATCAACCAAGGTGAAATAAACTTTTTTTTTATCGCAAGTGGATTTATTGACTTAGTTGGTCAACTTCTCTTACCATTACACAATTTCACAGTATGATTACATTACACTGTCATGTACTGATAAAAGCTGGACATTAGTGAACATCTGTAAGTGCAAGTCAGGTCAGTCCAATCCAAATACATAATTTCCTAGAAACTTGAGATGCTATGTGGGACTTAAAGTGGTGCAGCATCTAAATAAAATGCTACGAGGCAAATATTACTTGTAGATTAAATTCTAAGTATATTAAGGTTAGACATTTCACCTCATTTCCTATCTAACCCAACTTCATCCCAATTTGTTAGCAACATAGTAATTAAATTAGACAGCAAACAAATTAATCCCCCAAGCAGTATAGTTGAAAATGAATCTTGAAGGGCATTAAGACTTACAGTTTGGTGGGATCTAAATGTTCAACCAAGGGACAATCAAAGCTTTTTGCATCCTGAGACCTTCCAACCAAGCCTTTCGGCTCACACTTTACAGAACATTGGCCACGATTAAATTGGCATTGGTTACAGAACTGCCCATTTTCCAGATGAGTACAAGATAAAAAGAGAGCCTGGATAGCTCAGTCGGTAGAGCATCAGACTTTTAATCTGAGGGTCCAGGGTTCAAGTCCCTGTTCAGGCGTGTATGCCTTTTAAACGATGGCAATCTATATTCTCTGTGCCATGCAAAACGTATGCTGTGAAGGATTTCCGCGATAAAAGTGAAAAAGGTCATTATCATCATTTCTCAAATTGTTGATGAGGAAACAAGTGATTCTGAAGTAAATAGCCATATTATTTGAACAAAAATACAAGAAACTCCACGCATAACGCAAGATAATTTGTTGATTTAGCTGATGAACTAATCTTCACATTTTACAAATTCACAGTATGACTGGATTATAATGCCATTACACAAGCATGACATTAGTGTACATCTGTAAATTAGGTGTACAGATGAAATTGAGTCTTGAAGGGTATGAATACTTATAGTGTACTAAGATCTCTATGATCAACCAAGGTGAAATAAACTTTTTTTTTATCGCAAGTGGATTTATTGACTTAGTTGGTCAACTTCTCTTACCATTACACAATTTCACAGTATGATTACATTACACTGTCATGTACTGATAAAAGCTGGACATTAGTGAACATCTGTAAGTGCAAGTCAGGTCAGTCCAATCCAAATACATAATTTCCTAGAAACTTGGGATGCTATGTGGGACTTAAAGTGGTGCAGCATCTAAATAAAATTCTACGAGGCAAATATTACTTGTAGATTAAATTCTAAGTATATTAAGGTTAGACATTTCACCTCATTTCCTATCTAACCCAACTTCATCCCAATTTGTTAGCAACATAGTAATTAAATTAGACAGCAAACAAATTAATCCCCCAAGCAGTATAGTTGAAAATGAATCTTGAAGGGCATTAAGACTTACAGTTTGGTGGGATCTAAATGTTCAACCAAGGGACAATCAAAGCTTTTTGCATCCTGAGACCTTCCAACCAAGCCTTTCGGCTCACACTTTACAGAACATTGGCCACGATTAAATTGGCATTGGTTACAGAACTGCCCATTTTCCAGATGAGTACAAGATAAAAAGAGAGCCTGGATAGCTCAGTCGGTAGAGCATCAGACTTTTAATCTGAGGGTCCAGGGTTCAAGTCCCTGTTCAGGCGTGTATGCCTTTTAAACGATGGCAATCTATATTCTCTGTGCCATGCAAAACGTATGCTGTGAAGGATTTCCGCGATAAAAGTGAAAAAGGTCATTATCATCATTTCTCAAATTGTTGATGAGGAAACAAGTGATTCTGAAGTAAATAGCCATATTATTTGAACAAAAATACAAGAAACTCCACGCATAACGCAAGATAATTTGTTGATTTAGCTGATGAACTAATCTTCACATTTTACAAATTCACAGTATGACTGGATTATAATGCCATTACACAAGCATGACATTAGTGTACATCTGTAAATTAGGTGTACAGATGAAATTGAGTCTTGAAGGGTATGAATACTTATAGTGTACTAAGATCTCTATGATCAACCAAGGTGAAATAAACTTTTTTTTTATCGCAAGTGGATTTATTGACTTAGTTGGTCAACTTCTCTTACCATTACACAATTTCACAGTATGATTACATTACACTGTCATGTACTGATAAAAGCTGGACATTAGTGAACATCTGTAAGTGCAAGTCAGGTCAGTCCAATCCAAATACATAATTTCCTAGAAACTTGGGATGCTATGTGGGACTTAAAGTGGTGCAGCATCTAAATAAAATTCTACGAGGCAAATATTACTTGTAGATTAAATTCTAAGTATATTAAGGTTAGACATTTCACCTCATTTCCTATCTAACCCAACTTCATCCCAATTTGTTAGCAACATAGTAATTAAATTAGACAGCAAACAAATTAATCCCCCAAGCAGTATAGTTGAAAATGAATCTTGAAGGGCATTAAGACTTACAGTTTGGTGGGATCTAAATGTTCAACCAAGGGACAATCAAAGCTTTTTGCATCCTGAGACCTTCCAACCAAGCCTTTCGGCTCACACTTTACAGAACATTGGCCACGATTAAATTGGCATTGGTTACAGAACTGCCCATTTTCCAGATGAGTACAAGATAAAAAGAGAGCCTGGATAGCTCAGTCGGTAGAGCATCAGACTTTTAATCTGAGGGTCCAGGGTTCAAGTCCCTGTTCAGGCGTGTATGCCTTTTAAACGATGGCAATCTATATTCTCTGTGCCATACAAAACGTATGCTGTGAAGGATTTCCGCGATAAAAGTGAAAAAGGTCATTATCATCATTTCTCAAATTGTTGATGAGGAAACAAGTGATTCTGAAGTAAATAGCCATATTTTTTGAACAAAAATACAAGAAACTCCACGCATAACGCAAGATAATTTGTTGATTTAGCTGATGAACTAATCTTCACATTTTACAAATTCACAGTATGACTGGATTATAATGCCATTACACAAGCATGACATTAGTGTACATCTGTAAATTAGGTGTACAGATGAAATTGAGTCTTGAAGGGTATGAATACTTATAGTGTACTAAGATCTCTATGATCAACCAAGGTGAAATAAACTTTTTTTTTATCGCAAGTGGATTTATTGACTTAGTTGGTCAACTTCTCTTACCATTACACAATTTCACAGTATGATTACATTACACTGTCATGTACTGATAAAAGCTGGACATTAGTGAACATCTGTAAGTGCAAGTCAGGTCAGTCCAATCCAAATACATAATTTCCTAGAAACTTGAGATGCTATGTGGGACTTAAAGTGGTGCAGCATCTAAATAAAATGCTACGAGGCAAATATTACTTGTAGATTAAATTCTAAGTATATTAAGGTTAGACATTTCACCTCATTTCCTATCTAACCCAACTTCATCCCAATTTGTTAGCAACATAGTAATTAAATTAGACAGCAAACAAATTAATCCCCCAAGCAGTATAGTTGAAAATGAATCTTGAAGGGCATTAAGACTTACAGTTTGGTGGGATCTAAATGTTCAACCAAGGGACAAGCAAAGGTTTTTGCATCCTGAGACCTTCCAACCAAGCCTTTCGGCTCACACTTTACAGAACATTGGCCACGATTAAATTGGCATTGGTTACAGAACTGCCCATTTTCCAGATGAGTACAAGATAAAAAGAGAGCCTGGATAGCTCAGTCGGTAGAGCATCAGACTTTTAATCTGAGGGTCCAGGGTTCAAGTCCCTGTTCAGGCGTGTATGCCTTTTAAACGATGGCAATCTATATTCTCTGTGCCATGCAAAACGTATGCTGTGAAGGATTTCCGCGATAAAAGTGAAAAAGATCATTATCATCATTTCTCAAATTGTTGATGAGGAAACAAGTGATTCTGAAGTAAATAGCCATATTATTTGAACAAAAATACAAGAAACTCCACGCATAACGCAAGATAATTTGTTGATTTAGCTGATGAACTAATCTTCACATTTTAGAAATTCACAGTATGACTGGATTATAATGCCATTACACAAGCATGACATTAGTGTACATCTGTAAATTAGGTGTACAGATGAAATTGAGTCTTGAAGGGTATGAATACTTATAGTGTACTAAGATCTCTATGATCAACCAAGGTGAAATAAACTTTTTTTTTATCGCAAGTGGATTTATTGACTTAGTTGGTCAACTTCTCTTACCATTACACAATTTCACAGTATGATTACATTACACTGTCATGTACTGATAAAAGCTGGACATTAGTGAACATCTGTAAGTGCAAGTCAGGTCAGTCCAATCCAAATACATAATTTCCTAGAAACTTGAGATGCTATGTGGGACTTAAAGTGGTGCAGCATCTAAATAAAATGCTACGAGGCAAATATTACTTGTAGATTAAATTCTAAGTATATTAAGGTTAGACATTTCACCTCATTTCCTATCTAACCCAACTTCATCCCAATTTGTTAGCAACATAGTAATTAAATTAGACAGCAAACAAATTAATCCCCCAAGCAGTATAGTTGAAAATTAATCTTGAAGGGCATTAAGACTTACAGTTTGGTGGGATCTAAATGTTCAACCAAGGGACAATCAAAGATTTTTGCATCCTGAGACCTTCCAACCAAGCCTTTCGGCTCACACTTTACAGAACATTGGCCACGATTAAATTGGCATTGGTTACAGAACTGCCCATTTTCCAGATGAGTACAAGATAAAAAGAGAGCCTGGATAGCTCAGTCGGTAGAGCATCAGACTTTTAATCTGAGGGTCCAGGGTTCAAGTCCCTGTTCAGGCGTGTATGCCTTTTAAACAATGGCAATCTATATTCTCTGTGCCATGCAAAACGTATGCTGTGAAGGATTTCCGCGATAAAAGTGAAAAAGGTCATTATCATCATTTCTCAAATTGTTGATGAGGAAACAAGTGATTCTGAAGTAAATAGCCATATTATTTGAACAAAAATACAAGAAACTCCACGCATAACGCAAGATAATTTGTTGATTTAGCTGATGAACTAATCTTCACATTTTAGAAATTCACAGTATGACTGGATTATAATGCCATTACACAAGCATGACATTAGTGTACATCTGTAAATTAGGTGTACAGATGAAATTGAGTCTTGAAGGGTATGAATACTTATAGTGTACTAAGATCTCTATAATCAACCAAGGTGAAATAAACTTTTTTTTTATCGCAAGTGGATTTATTGACTTAGTTGGTCAACTTCTCTTACCATTACACAATTTCACAGTATGATTACATTACACTGTCATGTACTGATAAAAGCTGGACATTAGTGAACATCTGTAAGTGCAAGTCAGGTCAGTCCAATCCAAATACATAATTTCCTAGAAACTTGAGATGCTATGTGGGACTTAAAGTGGTGCAGCATCTAAATAAAATGCTACGAGGCAAATATTACTTGTAGATTAAATTCTAAGTATATTAAGGTTAGACATTTCACCTCATTTCCTATCTAACCCAACTTCATCCCAATTTGTTAGCAACATAGTAATTAAATTAGACAGCAAACAAATTAATCCCCCAAGCAGTATAGTTGAAAATGAATCTTGAAGGGCATTAAGACTTACAGTTTGGTGGGATCTAAATGTTCAACCAAGGGACAAGCAAAGGTTTTTGCATCCTGAGACCTTCCAACCAAGCCTTTCGGCTCACACTTTACAGAACATTGGCCACGATTAAATTGGCATTGGTTACAGAACTGCCCATTTTCCAGATGAGTACAAGATAAAAAGAGAGCCTGGATAGCTCAGTCGGTAGAGCATCAGACTTTTAATCTGAGGGTCCAGGGTTCAAGTCCCTGTTCAGGCGTGTATGCCTTTTAAACGATGGCAATCTATATTCTCTGTGCCATGCAAAACGTATGCTGTGAAGGATTTCCGCGATAAAAGTGAAAAAGATCATTATCATCATTTCTCAAATTGTTGATGAGGAAACAAGTGATTCTGAAGTAAATAGCCATATTATTTGAACAAAAATACAAGAAACTCCACGCATAACGCAAGATAATTTGTTGATTTAGCTGATGAACTAATCTTCACATTTTAGAAATTCACAGTATGACTGGATTATAATGCCATTACACAAGCATGACATTAGTGTACATCTGTAAATTAGGTGTACAGATGAAATTGAGTCTTGAAGGGTATGAATACTTATAGTGTACTAAGATCTCTATGATCAACCAAGGTGAAATAAACTTTTTTTTTTATCGCAAGTGGATTTATTGACTTAGTTGGTCAACTTCTCTTACCATTACACAATTTCACAGTATGATTACATTACACTGTCATGTACTGATAAAAGCTGGACATTAGTGAACATCTGTAAGTGCAAGTCAGGTCAGTCCAATCCAAATACATAATTTCCTAGAAACTTGAGATGCTATGTGGGACTTAAAGTGGTGCAGCATCTAAATAAAATGCTACGAGGCAAATATTACTTGTAGATTAAATTCTAAGTATATTAAGGTTAGACATTTCACCTCATTTCCTATCTAACCCAACTTCATCCCAATTTGTTAGCAACATAGTAATTAAATTAGACAGCAAACAAATTAATCCCCCAAGCAGTATAGTTGAAAATGAATCTTGAAGGGCATTAAGACTTACAGTTTGGTGGGATCTAAATGTTCAACCAAGGGACAATCAAAGGTTTTTGCATCCTGAGACCTTCCAACCAAGCCTTTCGGCTCACACTTTACAGAACATTGGCCACGATTAAATTGGCATTGGTTACAGAACTGCCCATTTTCCAGATGAGTACAAGATAAAAAGAGAGCCTGGATAGCTCAGTCGGTAGAGCATCAGACTTTTAATCTGAGGGTCCAGGGTTCAAGTCCCTGTTCAGGCGTGTATGCCTTTTAAACGATGGCAATCTATATTCTCTGTGCCATGCAAAACGTATGCTGTGAAGGATTTCCGCGATAAAAGTGAAAAAGGTCATTATCATCATTTCTCAAATTGTTGATGAGGAAACAAGTGATTCTGAAGTAAATAGCCATATTATTTGAACAAAAATACAAGAAACTCCACGCATAACGCAAGATAATTTGTTGATTTAGCTGATGAACTAATCTTCACATTTTACAAATTCACAGTATGACTGGATTATAATGCCATTACACAAGCATGACATTAGTGTACATCTGTAAATTAGGTGTACAGATGAAATTGAGTCTTGAAGGGTATGAATACTTATAGTGTACTAAGATCTCTATGATCAACCAAGGTGAAATAAACTTTTTTTTTTATCGCAAGTGGATTTATTGACTTAGTTGGTCAACTTCTCTTACCATTACACAATTTCACAGTATGATTACATTACACTGTCATGTACTGATAAAAGCTGGACATTAGTGAACATCTGTAAGTGCAAGTCAGGTCAGTCCAATCCAAATACATAATTTCCTAGAAACTTGAGATGCTATGTGGGACTTAAAGTGGTGCAGCATCTAAATAAAATGCTACGAGGCAAATATTACTTGTAGATTAAATTCTAAGTATATTAAGGTTAGACATTTCACCTCATTTCCTATCTAACCCAACTTCATCCCAATTTGTTAGCAACATAGTAATTAAATTAGACAGCAAACAAATTAATCCCCCAAGCAGTATAGTTGAAAATGAATCTTGAAGGGCATTAAGACTTACAGTTTGGTGGGATCTAAATGTTCAACCAAGGGACAATCAAAGGTTTTTGCATCCTGAGACCTTCCAACCAAGCCTTTCGGCTCACACTTTACAGAACATTGGCCACGATTAAATTGGCATTGGTTACAGAACTGCCCATTTTCCAGATGAGTACAAGATAAAAAGAGAGCCTGGATAGCTCAGTCGGTAGAGCATCAGACTTTTAATCTGAGGGTCCAGGGTTCAAGTCCCTGTTCAGGCGTGTATGCCTTTTAAACGATGGCAATCTATATTCTCTGTGCCATGCAAAACGTATGCTGTGAAGGATTTCCGCGATAAAAGTGAAAAAGGTCATTATCATCATTTCTCAAATTGTTGATGAGGAAACAAGTGATTCTGAAGTAAATAGCCATATTATTTGAACAAAAATACAAGAAACTCCACGCATAACGCAAGATAATTTGTTGATTTAGCTGATGAACTAATCTTCACATTTTACAAATTCACAGTATGACTGGATTATAATGCCATTACACAAGCATGACATTAGTGTACATCTGTAAATTAGGTGTACAGATGAAATTGAGTCTTGAAGGGTATGAATACTTATAGTGTACTAAGATCTCTATGATCAACCAAGGTGAAATAAACTTTTTTTTTATCGCAAGTGGATTTATTGACTTAGTTGGTCAACTTCTCTTACCATTACACAATTTCACAGTATGATTACATTACACTGTCATGTACTGATAAAAGCTGGACATTAGTGAACATCTGTAAGTGCAAGTCAGGTCAGTCCAATCCAAATACATAATTTCCTAGAAACTTGAGATGCTATGTGGGACTTAAAGTGGTGCAGCATCTAAATAAAATGCTACGAGGCAAATATTACTTGTAGATTAAATTCTAAGTATATTAAGGTTAGACATTTCACCTCATTTCCTATCTAACCCAACTTCATCCCAATTTGTTAGCAACATAGTAATTAAATTAGACAGCAAACAAATTAATCCCCCAAGCAGTATAGTTGAAAATGAATCTTGAAGGGCATTAAGACTTACAGTTTGGTGGGATCTAAATGTTCAACCAAGGGACAAGCAAAGGTTTTTGCATCCTGAGACCTTCCAACCAAGCCTTTCGGCTCACACTTTACAGAACATTGGCCACGATTAAATTGGCATTGGTTACAGAACTGCCCATTTTCCAGATGAGTACAAGATAAAAAGAGAGCCTGGATAGCTCAGTCGGTAGAGCATCAGACTTTTAATCTGAGGGTCCAGGGTTCAAGTCCCTGTTCAGGCGTGTATGCCTTTTAAACGATGGCAATCTATATTCTCTGTGCCATACAAAACGTATGCTGTGAAGGATTTCCGCGATAAAAGTGAAAAAGGTCATTATCATCATTTCTCAAATTGTTGATGAGGAAACAAGTGATTCTGAAGTAAATAGCCATATTTTTTGAACAAAAATACAAGAAACTCCACGCATAACGCAAGATAATTTGTTGATTTAGCTGATGAACTAATCTTCACATTTTACAAATTCACAGTATGACTGGATTATAATGCCATTACACAAGCATGACATTAGTGTACATCTGTAAATTAGGTGTACAGATGAAATTGAGTCTTGAAGGGTATGAATACTTATAGTGTACTAAGATCTCTATGATCAACCAAGGTGAAATAAACTTTTTTTTTATCGCAAGTGGATTTATTGACTTAGTTGGTCAACTTCTCTTACCATTACACAATTTCACAGTATGATTACATTACACTGTCATGTACTGATAAAAGCTGGACATTAGTGAACATCTGTAAGTGCAAGTCAGGTCAGTCCAATCCAAATACATAATTTCCTAGAAACTTGAGATGCTATGTGGGACTTAAAGTGGTGCAGCATCTAAATAAAATGCTACGAGGCAAATATTACTTGTAGATTAAATTCTAAGTATATTAAGGTTAGACATTTCACCTCATTTCCTATCTAACCCAACTTCATCCCAATTTGTTAGCAACATAGTAATTAAATTAGACAGCAAACAAATTAATCCCCCAAGCAGTATAGTTGAAAATGAATCTTGAAGGGCATTAAGACTTACAGTTTGGTGGGATCTAAATGTTCAACCAAGGGACAAGCAAAGGTTTTTGCATCCTGAGACCTTCCAACCAAGCCTTTCGGCTCACACTTTACAGAACATTGGCCACGATTAAATTGGCATTGGTTACAGAACTGCCCATTTTCCAGATGAGTACAAGATAAAAAGAGAGCCTGGATAGCTCAGTCGGTAGAGCATCAGACTTTTAATCTGAGGGTCCAGGGTTCAAGTCCCTGTTCAGGCGTGTATGCCTTTTAAACGATGGCAATCTATATTCTCTGTGCCATGCAAAACGTATGCTGTGAAGGATTTCCGCGATAAAAGTGAAAAAGATCATTATCATCATTTCTCAAATTGTTGATGAGGAAACAAGTGATTCTGAAGTAAATAGCCATATTATTTGAACAAAAATACAAGAAACTCCACGCATAACGCAAGATAATTTGTTGATTTAGCTGATGAACTAATCTTCACATTTTAGAAATTCACAGTATGACTGGATTATAATGCCATTACACAAGCATGACATTAGTGTACATCTGTAAATTAGGTGTACACAGTGTCGGACTGGCCTGCCGGGGAGCCGGGGTATCCCCCGGGAGGCCCTGTTGCCTGATAACCCCGCCCTCTTTGTTGGTGAGGCAGAGCAGAGAATTACCGAGTTGCGGTCAGTCTACATATGAAACGGAGACTGTCAAACTAATCCCTGCCTACAGCCAGCACGTGAGAACACTTCCTGCTCCTGAGACAGAGAGAGGCAGAAATGCTTCACAGTGACACAGATCTCAGATTACTCCTTCTGCTGTAGTTGCAGGCGTCCTGTAGTCATAAAGTTGCCATCCTAACTGCAGTGTGAGTCCGTGTAATCAGTAAGTAATAAATCGTGCAAACTTCTCTAGAGCTCTCCACTGTGTGACCTCGGAGGGAGGGAGATAAATTAGAATGGCTTCATTGCAATATACGTCTTCAGTGCCTCTATAAAAGGATCCTATTGCAGCTGACCAATGAATGGATTCCTAATAAACTAGTAACCAAATTCACTGTTTATATCATGTTCCATGTTTATTTGTTTTCAATCAATTGTGGGACTCTATTCCCTATAGAAGCATATCTTAATCAGAATAAAACACATTCAGACAGTTAGGTCCTTATAGGATTGCATCTGCTATATGCTTTAATATTAATGTTTTGCTTTTGTCCTTTGTAGTGGCATTGGATTATTATTGAGTGTACATTTTGTGGGTAGATCATTTTTTAGAGTCCTGTTTTTATTTGCCAGTGTCTAGAGTGTAATTAGATTTATGTAATATTTTAAATGTGCATATATTTTTATGCTAATAATTTTGTGGTCTCCATAGTGCTTCATGGATATATTAATTTTTAGTCTATACCCTTATATTGTGGTTTTCATATGATGAATGGTTGATCTCTAGTACTGTAGTATAGCATTTGTTTTCTGTGTACACTATGAGGGGAGAGAACACTAACCACAAAGAATGGACAGCACACAAATAGCTGATGATGATTGATTGTATTCAATTCATCCCTCCCCTTTCCCTGTCTCCCCTGTTTCACACAGTGCCCTCCATGCTGCATTTGCTCCCCTTCACTTACTTTCCTATTGACTTCTTTCTTCTCTTCTGTCTTTTCCTTCGCGGCTCCTCACTGCAAATGTCCTCTTTTTCTTTATGGACCATACTAAGGTGCTATACGTTGTCCTCCATGGCCTGACCCCATCCCCTTTAATGACTGACCACAACCCCTCTTACAGTTGGCCACACCCCATTGTAGTGGGCCCCTACCGCTGCATTTCCCCCGGTGGGCCCTTCATGTCCCAGTCCGACACTGGGTGTACAGATGAAATTGAGTCTTGAAGGGTATGAATACTTATAGTGTACTAAGATCTCTATGATCAACCAAGGTGAAATAAACTTTTTTTTTATCGCAAGTGGATTTATTGACTTAGTTGGTCAACTTCTCTTACCATTACACAATTTCACAGTATGATTACATTACACTGTCATGTACTGATAAAAGCTGGACATTAGTGAACATCTGTAAGTGCAAGTCAGGTCAGTCCAATCCAAATACATAATTTCCTAGAAACTTGAGATGCTATGTGGGACTTAAAGTGGTGCAGCATCTAAATAAAATGCTACGAGGCAAATATTACTTGTAGATTAAATTCTAAGTATATTAAGGTTAGACATTTCACCTCATTTCCTATCTAACCCAACTTCATCCCAATTTGTTAGCAACATAGTAATTAAATTAGACAGCAAACAAATTAATCCCCCAAGCAGTATAGTTGAAAATGAATCTTGAAGGGCATTAAGACTTACAGTTTGGTGGGATCTAAATGTTCAACCAAGGGACAAGCAAAGGTTTTTGCATCCTGAGACCTTCCAACCAAGCCTTTCGGCTCACACTTTACAGAACATTGGCCACGATTAAATTGGCATTGGTTACAGAACTGCCCATTTTCCAGATGAGTACAAGATAAAAAGAGAGCCTGGATAGCTCAGTCGGTAGAGCATCAGACTTTTAATCTGAGGGTCCAGGGTTCAAGTCCCTGTTCAGGCGTGTATGCCTTTTAAACGATGGCAATCTATATTCTCTGTGCCATGCAAAACGTATGCTGTGAAGGATTTCCGCGATAAAAGTGAAAAAGATCATTATCATCATTTCTCAAATTGTTGATGAGGAAACAAGTGATTCTGAAGTAAATAGCCATATTATTTGAACAAAAATACAAGAAACTCCACGCATAACGCAAGATAATTTGTTGATTTAGCTGATGAACTAATCTTCACATTTTAGAAATTCACAGTATGACTGGATTATAATGCCATTACACAAGCGACATTAGTGTACATCTGTAAATTAGGTGTACAGATGAAATTGAGTCTTGAAGGGTATGAATACTTATAGTGTACTAAGATCTCTATGATCAACCAAGGTGAAATAAACTTTTTTTTTATCGCAAGTGGATTTATTGACTTAGTTGGTCAACTTCTCTTACCATTACACAATTTCACAGTATGATTACATTACACTGTCATGTACTGATAAAAGCTGGACATTAGTGAACATCTGTAAGTGCAAGTCAGGTCAGTCCAATCCAAATACATAATTTCCTAGAAACTTGAGATGCTATGTGGGACTTAAAGTGGTGCAGCATCTAAATAAAATGCTACGAGGCAAATATTACTTGTAGATTAAATTCTAAGTATATTAAGGTTAGACATTTCACCTCATTTCCTATCTAACCCAACTTCATCCCAATTTGTTAGCAACATAGTAATTAAATTAGACAGCAAACAAATTAATCCCCCAAGCAGTATAGTTGAAAATGAATCTTGAAGGGCATTAAGACTTACAGTTTGGTGGGATCTAAATGTTCAACCAAGGGACAATCAAAGCTTTTTGCATCCTGAGACCTTCCAACCAAGCCTTTCGGCTCACACTTTACAGAACATTGGCCACGATTAAATTGGCATTGGTTACAGAACTGCCCATTTTCCAGATGAGTACAAGATAAAAAGAGAGCCTGGATAGCTCAGTCGGTAGAGCATCAGACTTTTAATCTGAGGGTCCAGGGTTCAAGTCCCTGTTCAGGCGTGTATGCCTTTTAAACAATGGCAATCTATATTCTCTGTGCCATGCAAAACGTATGCTGTGAAGGATTTCCGCGATAAAAGTGAAAAAGATCATTATCATCATTTCTCAAATTGTTGATGAGGAAACAAGTGATTCTGAAGTAAATAGCCATATTATTTGAACAAAAATACAAGAAACTCCACGCATAACGCAAGATAATTTGTTGATTTAGCTGATGAACTAATCTTCACATTTTAGAAATTCACAGTATGACTGGATTATAATGCCATTACACAAGCGACATTAGTGTACATCTGTAAATTAGGTGTACAGATGAAATTGAGTCTTGAAGGGTATGAATACTTATAGTGTACTAAGATCTCTATGATCAACCAAGGTGAAATAAACTTTTTTTTTATCGCAAGTGGATTTATTGACTTAGTTGGTCAACTTCTCTTACCATTACACAATTTCACAGTATGATTACATTACACTGTCATGTACTGATAAAAGCTGGACATTAGTGAACATCTGTAAGTGCAAGTCAGGTCAGTCCAATCCAAATACATAATTTCCTAGAAACTTGAGATGCTATGTGGGACTTAAAGTGGTGCAGCATCTAAATAAAATGCTACGAGGCAAATATTACTTGTAGATTAAATTCTAAGTATATTAAGGTTAGACATTTCACCTCATTTCCTATCTAACCCAACTTCATCCCAATTTGTTAGCAACATAGTAATTAAATTAGACAGCAAACAAATTAATCCCCCAAGCAGTATAGTTGAAAATGAATCTTGAAGGGCATTAAGACTTACAGTTTGGTGGGATCTAAATGTTCAACCAAGGGACAATCAAAGCTTTTTGCATCCTGAGACCTTCCAACCAAGCCTTTCGGCTCACACTTTACAGAACATTGGCCACGATTAAATTGGCATTGGTTACAGAACTGCCCATTTTCCAGATGAGTACAAGATAAAAAGAGAGCCTGGATAGCTCAGTCGGTAGAGCATCAGACTTTTAATCTGAGGGTCCAGGGTTCAAGTCCCTGTTCAGGCGTGTATGCCTTTTAAACGATGGCAATCTATATTCTCTGTGCCATGCAAAACGTATGCTGTGAAGGATTTCCGCGATAAAAGTGAAAAAGATCATTATCATCATTTCTCAAATTGTTGATGAGGAAACAAGTGATTCTGAAGTAAATAGCCATATTATTTGAACAAAAATACAAGAAACTCCACGCATAACGCAAGATAATTTGTTGATTTAGCTGATGAACTAATCTTCACATTTTAGAAATTCACAGTATGACTGGATTATAATGCCATTACACAAGCGACATTAGTGTACATCTGTAAATTAGGTGTACAGATGAAATTGAGTCTTGAAGGGTATGAATACTTATAGTGTACTAAGATCTCTATGATCAACCAAGGTGAAATAAACTTTTTTTTTATCGCAAGTGGATTTATTGACTTAGTTGGTCAACTTCTCTTACCATTACACAATTTCACAGTATGATTACATTACACTGTCATGTACTGATAAAAGCTGGACATTAGTGAACATCTGTAAGTGCAAGTCAGGTCAGTCCAATCCAAATACATAATTTCCTAGAAACTTGAGATGCTATGTGGGACTTAAAGTGGTGCAGCATCTAAATAAAATGCTACGAGGCAAATATTACTTGTAGATTAAATTCTAAGTATATTAAGGTTAGACATTTCACCTCATTTCCTATCTAACCCAACTTCATCCCAATTTGTTAGCAACATAGTAATTAAATTAGACAGCAAACAAATTAATCCCCCAAGCAGTATAGTTGAAAATGAATCTTGAAGGGCATTAAGACTTACAGTTTGGTGGGATCTAAATGTTCAACCAAGGGACAATCAAAGCTTTTTGCATCCTGAGACCTTCCAACCAAGCCTTTCGGCTCACACTTTACAGAACATTGGCCACGATTAAATTGGCATTGGTTACAGAACTGCCCATTTTCCAGATGAGTACAAGATAAAAAGAGAGCCTGGATAGCTCAGTCGGTAGAGCATCAGACTTTTAATCTGAGGGTCCAGGGTTCAAGTCCCTGTTCAGGCGTGTATGCCTTTTAAACGATGGCAATCTATATTCTCTGTGCCATGCAAAACGTATGCTGTGAAGGATTTCCGCGATAAAAGTGAAAAAGGTCATTATCATCATTTCTCAAATTGTTGATGAGGAAACAAGTGATTCTGAAGTAAATAGCCATATTATTTGAACAAAAATACAAGAAACTCCACGCATAACACAAGATAATTTGTTGATTTAGCTGATGAACTAATCTTCACATTTTAGAAATTCACAGTATGACTGGATTATAATGCCATTACACAAGCATGACATTAGTGTACATCTGTAAATTAGGTGTACAGATGAAATTGAGTCTTGAAGGGTATGAATACTTATAGTGTACTAAGATCTCTATAATCAACCAAGGTGAAATAAACTTTTTTTTTATCGCAAGTGGATTTATTGACTTAGTTGGTCAACTTCTCTTACCATTACACAATTTCACAGTATGATTACATTACACTGTCATGTACTGATAAAAGCTGGACATTAGTGAACATCTGTAAGTGCAAGTCAGGTCAGTCCAATCCAAATACATAATTTCCTAGAAACTTGAGATGCTATGTGGGACTTAAAGTGGTGCAGCATCTAAATAAAATGCTACGAGGCAAATATTACTTGTAGATTAAATTCTAAGTATATTAAGGTTAGACATTTCACCTCATTTCCTATCTAACCCAACTTCATCCCAATTTGTTAGCAACATAGTAATTAAATTAGACAGCAAACAAATTAATCCCCCAAGCAGTATAGTTGAAAATGAATCTTGAAGGGCATTAAGACTTACAGTTTGGTGGGATCTAAATGTTCAACCAAGGGACAAGCAAAGGTTTTTGCATCCTGAGACCTTCCAACCAAGCCTTTCGGCTCACACTTTACAGAACATTGGCCACGATTAAATTGGCATTGGTTACAGAACTGCCCATTTTCCAGATGAGTACAAGATAAAAAGAGAGCCTGGATAGCTCAGTCGGTAGAGCATCAGACTTTTAATCTGAGGGTCCAGGGTTCAAGTCCCTGTTCAAGCGTGTATGCCTTTTAAACGATGGCAATCTATATTCTCTGTGCCATGCAAAACGTATGCTGTGAAGGATTTCCGCGATAAAAGTGAAAAAGATCATTATCATCATTTCTCAAATTGTTGATGAGGAAACAAGTGATTCTGAAGTAAATAGCCATATTATTTGAACAAAAATACAAGAAACTCCACGCATAACGCAAGATAATTTGTTGATTTAGCTGATGAACTAATCTTCACATTTTAGAAATTCACAGTATGACTGGATTATAATGCCATTACACAAGCATGACATTAGTGTACATCTGTAAATTAGGTGTACAGATGAAATTGAGTCTTGAAGGGTATGAATACTTATAGTGTACTAAGATCTCTATGATCAACCAAGGTGAAATAAACTTTTTTTTTATCGCAAGTGGATTTATTGACTTAGTTGGTCAACTTCTCTTACCATTACACAATTTCACAGTATGATTACATTACACTGTCATGTACTGATAAAAGCTGGACATTAGTGAACATCTGTAAGTGCAAGTCAGGTCAGTCCAATCCAAATACATAATTTCCTAGAAACTTGAGATGCTATGTGGGACTTAAAGTGGTGCAGCATCTAAATAAAATGCTACGAGGCAAATATTACTTGTAGATTAAATTCTAAGTATATTAAGGTTAGACATTTCACCTCATTTCCTATCTAACCCAACTTCATCCCAATTTGTTAGCAACATAGTAATTAAATTAGACAGCAAACAAATTAATCCCCCAAGCAGTATAGTTGAAAATGAATCTTGAAGGGCATTAAGACTTACAGTTTGGTGGGATCTAAATGTTCAACCAAGGGACAATCAAAGCTTTTTGCATCCTGAGACCTTCCAACCAAGCCTTTCGGCTCACACTTTACAGAACATTGGCCACGATTAAATTGGCATTGGTTACAGAACTGCCCATTTTCCAGATGAGTACAAGATAAAAAGAGAGCCTGGATAGCTCAGTCGGTAGAGCATCAGACTTTTAATCTGAGGGTCCAGGGTTCAAGTCCCTGTTCAGGCGTGTATGCCTTTTAAACGATGGCAATCTATATTCTCTGTGCCATGCAAAACGTATGCTGTGAAGGATTTCCGCGATAAAAGTGAAAAAGATCATTATCATCATTTCTCAAATTGTTGATGAGGAAACAAGTGATTCTGAAGTAAATAGCCATATTATTTGAACAAAAATACAAGAAACTCCACGCATAACGCAAGATAATTTGTTGATTTAGCTGATGAACTAATCTTCACATTTTAGAAATTCACAGTATGACTGGATTATAATGCCATTACACAAGCATGACATTAGTGTACATCTGTAAATTAGGTGTACACAGTGTCGGACTGGCCTGCCGGGGAGCCGGGGTATCCCCCGGGAGGCCCTGTTGCCTGATAACCCCGCCCTCTTTGTTGGTGAGGCAGAGCAGAGAATTACCGAGTTGCGGTCAGTCTACATATGAAACGGAGACTGTCAAACTAATCCCTGCCTACAGCCAGCACGTGAGAACACTTCCTGCTCCTGAGACAGAGAGAGGCAGAAATGCTTCACAGTGACACAGATCTCAGATTACTCCTTCTGCTGTAGTTGCAGGCGTCCTGTAGTCATAAAGTTGCCATCCTAACTGCAGTGTGAGTCCGTGTAATCAGTAAGTAATAAATCGTGCAAACTTCTCTAGAGCTCTCCACTGTGTGACCTCGGAGGGAGGGAGATAAATTAGAATGGCTTCATTGCAATATACGTCTTCAGTGCCTCTATAAAAGGATCCTATTGCAGCTGACCAATGAATGGATTCCTAATAAACTAGTAACCAAATTCACTGTTTATATCATGTTCCATGTTTATTTGTTTTCAATCAATTGTGGGACTCTATTCCCTATAGAAGCATATCTTAATCAGAATAAAACACATTCAGACAGTTAGGTCCTTATAGGATTGCATCTGCTATATGCTTTAATATTAATGTTTTGCTTTTGTCCTTTGTAGTGGCATTGGATTATTATTGAGTGTACATTTTGTGGGTAGATCATTTTTTAGAGTCCTGTTTTTATTTGCCAGTGTCTAGAGTGTAATTAGATTTATGTAATATTTTAAATGTGCATATATTTTTATGCTAATAATTTTGTGGTCTCCATAGTGCTTCATGGATATATTAATTTTTAGTCTATACCCTTATATTGTGGTTTTCATATGATGAATGGTTGATCTCTAGTACTGTAGTATAGCATTTGTTTTCTGTGTACACTATGAGGGGAGAGAACACTAACCACAAAGAATGGACAGCACACAAATAGCTGATGATGATTGATTGTATTCAATTCATCCCTCCCCTTTCCCTGTCTCCCCTGTTTCACACAGTGCCCTCCATGCTGCATTTGCTCCCCTTCACTTACTTTCCTATTGACTTCTTTCTTCTCTTCTGTCTTTTCCTTCGCGGCTCCTCACTGCAAATGTCCTCTTTTTCTTTATGGACCATACTAAGGTGCTATACGTTGTCCTCCATGGCCTGACCCCATCCCCTTTAATGACTGACCACAACCCCTCTTACAGTTGGCCACACCCCATTGTAGTGGGCCCCTACCGCTGCATTTCCCCCGGTGGGCCCTTCATGTCCCAGTCCGACACTGGGTGTACAGATGAAATTGAGTCTTGAAGGGTATGAATACTTATAGTGTACTAAGATCTCTATGATCAACCAAGGTGAAATAAACTTTTTTTTTATCGCAAGTGGATTTATTGACTTAGTTGGTCAACTTCTCTTACCATTACACAATTTCACAGTATGATTACATTACACTGTCATGTACTGATAAAAGCTGGACATTAGTGAACATCTGTAAGTGCAAGTCAGGTCAGTCCAATCCAAATACATAATTTCCTAGAAACTTGAGATGCTATGTGGGACTTAAAGTGGTGCAGCATCTAAATAAAATGCTACGAGGCAAATATTACTTGTAGATTAAATTCTAAGTATATTAAGGTTAGACATTTCACCTCATTTCCTATCTAACCCAACTTCATCCCAATTTGTTAGCAACATAGTAATTAAATTAGACAGCAAACAAATTAATCCCCCAAGCAGTATAGTTGAAAATGAATCTTGAAGGGCATTAAGACTTACAGTTTGGTGGGATCTAAATGTTCAACCAAGGGACAATCAAAGCTTTTTGCATCCTGAGACCTTCCAACCAAGCCTTTCGGCTCACACTTTACAGAACATTGGCCACGATTAAATTGGCATTGGTTACAGAACTGCCCATTTTCCAGATGAGTACAAGATAAAAAGAGAGCCTGGATAGCTCAGTCGGTAGAGCATCAGACTTTTAATCTGAGGGTCCAGGGTTCAAGTCCCTGTTCAGGCGTGTATGCCTTTTAAACGATGGCAATCTATATTCTCTGTGCCATGCAAAACGTATGCTGTGAAGGATTTCCGCGATAAAAGTGAAAAAGGTCATTATCATCATTTCTCAAATTGTTGATGAGGAAACAAGTGATTCTGAAGTAAATAGCCATATTATTTGAACAAAAATACAAGAAACTCCACGCATAACGCAAGATAATTTGTTGATTTAGCTGATGAACTAATCTTCACATTTTACAAATTCACAGTATGACTGGATTATAATGCCATTACACAAGCATGACATTAGTGTACATCTGTAAATTAGGTGTACAGATGAAATTGAGTCTTGCAGGGTATGAATACTTATAGTGTACTAAGATCTCTATGATCAACCAAGGTGAAATAAACTTTTTTTTTATCGCAAGTGGATTTATTGACTTAGTTGGTCAACTTCTCTTACCATTACACAATTTCACAGTATGATTACATTACACTGTCATGTACTGATAAAAGCTGGACATTAGTGAACATCTGTAAGTGCAAGTCAGGTCAGTCCAATCCAAATACATAATTTCCTAGAAACTTGGGATGCTATGTGGGACTTAAAGTGGTGCAGCATCTAAATAAAATGCTACGAGGCAAATATTACTTGTAGATTAAATTCTAAGTATATTAAGGTTAGACATTTCACCTCATTTCCTATCTAACCCAACTTCATCCCAATTTGTTAGCAACATAGTAATTAAATTAGACAGCAAACAAATTAATCCCCCAAGCAGTATAGTTGAAAATGAATCTTGAAGGGCATTAAGACTTACAGTTTGGTGGGATCTAAATGTTCAACCAAGGGACAATCAAAGCTTTTTGCATCCTGAGACCTTCCAACCAAGCCTTTCGGCTCACACTTTACAGAACATTGGCCACGATTAAATTGGCATTGGTTACAGAACTGCCCATTTTCCAGATGAGTACAAGATAAAAAGAGAGCCTGGATAGCTCAGTCGGTAGAGCATCAGACTTTTAATCTGAGGGTCCAGGGTTCAAGTCCCTGTTCAGGCGTGTATGCCTTTTAAACGATGGCAATCTATATTCTCTGTGCCATACAAAACGTATGCTGTGAAGGATTTCCGCGATAAAAGTGAAAAAGGTCATTATCATCATTTCTCAAATTGTTGATGAGGAAACAAGTGATTCTGAAGTAAATAGCCATATTTTTTGAACAAAAATACAAGAAACTCCACGCATAACGCAAGATAATTTGTTGATTTAGCTGATGAACTAATCTTCACATTTTACAAATTCACAGTATGACTGGATTATAATGCCATTACACAAGCATGACATTAGTGTACATCTGTAAATTAGGTGTACAGATGAAATTGAGTCTTGAAGGGTATGAATACTTATAGTGTACTAAGATCTCTATGATCAACCAAGGTGAAATAAACTTTTTTTTTATCGCAAGTGGATTTATTGACTTAGTTGGTCAACTTCTCTTACCATTACACAATTTCACAGTATGATTACATTACACTGTCATGTACTGATAAAAGCTGGACATTAGTGAACATCTGTAAGTGCAAGTCAGGTCAGTCCAATCCAAATACATAATTTCCTAGAAACTTGAGATGCTATGTGGGACTTAAAGTGGTGCAGCATCTAAATAAAATGCTACGAGGCAAATATTACTTGTAGATTAAATTCTAAGTATATTAAGGTTAGACATTTCACCTCATTTCCTATCTAACCCAACTTCATCCCAATTTGTTAGCAACATAGTAATTAAATTAGACAGCAAACAAATTAATCCCCCAAGCAGTATAGTTGAAAATGAATCTTGAAGGGCATTAAGACTTACAGTTTGGTGGGATCTAAATGTTCAACCAAGGGACAAGCAAAGGTTTTTGCATCCTGAGACCTTCCAACCAAGCCTTTCGGCTCACACTTTACAGAACATTGGCCACGATTAAATTGGCATTGGTTACAGAACTGCCCATTTTCCAGATGAGTACAAGATAAAAAGAGAGCCTGGATAGCTCAGTCGGTAGAGCATCAGACTTTTAATCTGAGGGTCCAGGGTTCAAGTCCCTGTTCAGGCGTGTATGCCTTTTAAACGATGGCAATCTATATTCTCTGTGCCATACAAAACGTATGCTGTGAAGGATTTCCGCGATAAAAGTGAAAAAGGTCATTATCATCATTTCTCAAATTGTTGATGAGGAAACAAGTGATTCTGAAGTAAATAGCCATATTTTTTGAACAAAAATACAAGAAACTCCACGCATAACGCAAGATAATTTGTTGATTTAGCTGATGAACTAATCTTCACATTTTACAAATTCACAGTATGACTGGATTATAATGCCATTACACAAGCATGACATTAGTGTACATCTGTAAATTAGGTGTACAGATGAAATTGAGTCTTGAAGGGTATGAATACTTATAGTGTACTAAGATCTCTATGATCAACCAAGGTGAAATAAACTTTTTTTTTATCGCAAGTGGATTTATTGACTTAGTTGGTCAACTTCTCTTACCATTACACAATTTCACAGTATGATTACATTACACTGTCATGTACTGATAAAAGCTGGACATTAGTGAACATCTGTAAGTGCAAGTCAGGTCAGTCCAATCCAAATACATAATTTCCTAGAAACTTGAGATGCTATGTGGGACTTAAAGTGGTGCAGCATCTAAATAAAATGCTACGAGGCAAATATTACTTGTAGATTAAATTCTAAGTATATTAAGGTTAGACATTTCACCTCATTTCCTATCTAACCCAACTTCATCCCAATTTGTTAGCAACATAGTAATTAAATTAGACAGCAAACAAATTAATCCCCCAAGCAGTATAGTTGAAAATGAATCTTGAAGGGCATTAAGACTTACAGTTTGGTGGGATCTAAATGTTCAACCAAGGGACAAGCAAAGGTTTTTGCATCCTGAGACCTTCCAACCAAGCCTTTCGGCTCACACTTTACAGAACATTGGCCACGATTAAATTGGCATTGGTTACAGAACTGCCCATTTTCCAGATGAGTACAAGATAAAAAGAGAGCCTGGATAGCTCAGTCGGTAGAGCATCAGACTTTTAATCTGAGGGTCCAGGGTTCAAGTCCCTGTTCAGGCGTGTATGCCTTTTAAACGATGGCAATCTATATTCTCTGTGCCATGCAAAACGTATGCTGTGAAGGATTTCCGCGATAAAAGTGAAAAAGATCATTATCATCATTTCTCAAATTGTTGATGAGGAAACAAGTGATTCTGAAGTAAATAGCCATATTATTTGAACAAAAATACAAGAAACTCCACGCATAACGCAAGATAATTTGTTGATTTAGCTGATGAACTAATCTTCACATTTTAGAAATTCACAGTATGACTGGATTATAATGCCATTACACAAGCATGACATTAGTGTACATCTGTAAATTAGGTGTACACAGTGTCGGACTGGCCTGCCGGGGAGCCGGGGTATCCCCCGGGAGGCCCTGTTGCCTGATAACCCCGCCCTCTTTGTTGGTGAGGCAGAGCAGAGAATTACCGAGTTGCGGTCAGTCTACATATGAAACGGAGACTGTCAAACTAATCCCTGCCTACAGCCAGCACGTGAGAACACTTCCTGCTCCTGAGACAGAGAGAGGCAGAAATGCTTCACAGTGACACAGATCTCAGATTACTCCTTCTGCTGTAGTTGCAGGCGTCCTGTAGTCATAAAGTTGCCATCCTAACTGCAGTGTGAGTCCGTGTAATCAGTAAGTAATAAATCGTGCAAACTTCTCTAGAGCTCTCCACTGTGTGACCTCGGAGGGAGGGAGATAAATTAGAATGGCTTCATTGCAATATACGTCTTCAGTGCCTCTATAAAAGGATCCTATTGCAGCTGACCAATGAATGGATTCCTAATAAACTAGTAACCAAATTCACTGTTTATATCATGTTCCATGTTTATTTGTTTTCAATCAATTGTGGGACTCTATTCCCTATAGAAGCATATCTTAATCAGAATAAAACACATTCAGACAGTTAGGTCCTTATAGGATTGCATCTGCTATATGCTTTAATATTAATGTTTTGCTTTTGTCCTTTGTAGTGGCATTGGATTATTATTGAGTGTACATTTTGTGGGTAGATCATTTTTTAGAGTCCTGTTTTTATTTGCCAGTGTCTAGAGTGTAATTAGATTTATGTAATATTTTAAATGTGCATATATTTTTATGCTAATAATTTTGTGGTCTCCATAGTGCTTCATGGATATATTAATTTTTAGTCTATACCCTTATATTGTGGTTTTCATATGATGAATGGTTGATCTCTAGTACTGTAGTATAGCATTTGTTTTCTGTGTACACTATGAGGGGAGAGAACACTAACCACAAAGAATGGACAGCACACAAATAGCTGATGATGATTGATTGTATTCAATTCATCCCTCCCCTTTCCCTGTCTCCCCTGTTTCACACAGTGCCCTCCATGCTGCATTTGCTCCCCTTCACTTACTTTCCTATTGACTTCTTTCTTCTCTTCTGTCTTTTCCTTCGCGGCTCCTCACTGCAAATGTCCTCTTTTTCTTTATGGACCATACTAAGGTGCTATACGTTGTCCTCCATGGCCTGACCCCATCCCCTTTAATGACTGACCACAACCCCTCTTACAGTTGGCCACACCCCATTGTAGTGGGCCCCTACCGCTGCATTTCCCCCGGTGGGCCCTTCATGTCCCAGTCCGACACTGGGTGTACAGATGAAATTGAGTCTTGAAGGGTATGAATACTTATAGTGTACTAAGATCTCTATGATCAACCAAGGTGAAATAAACTTTTTTTTTATCGCAAGTGGATTTATTGACTTAGTTGGTCAACTTCTCTTACCATTACACAATTTCACAGTATGATTACATTACACTGTCATGTACTGATAAAAGCTGGACATTAGTGAACATCTGTAAGTGCAAGTCAGGTCAGTCCAATCCAAATACATAATTTCCTAGAAACTTGAGATGCTATGTGGGACTTAAAGTGGTGCAGCATCTAAATAAAATGCTACGAGGCAAATATTACTTGTAGATTAAATTCTAAGTATATTAAGGTTAGACATTTCACCTCATTTCCTATCTAACCCAACTTCATCCCAATTTGTTAGCAACATAGTAATTAAATTAGACAGCAAACAAATTAATCCCCCAAGCAGTATAGTTGAAAATGAATCTTGAAGGGCATTAAGACTTACAGTTTGGTGGGATCTAAATGTTCAACCAAGGGACAAGCAAAGGTTTTTGCATCCTGAGACCTTCCAACCAAGCCTTTCGGCTCACACTTTACAGAACATTGGCCACGATTAAATTGGCATTGGTTACAGAACTGCCCATTTTCCAGATGAGTACAAGATAAAAAGAGAGCCTGGATAGCTCAGTCGGTAGAGCATCAGACTTTTAATCTGAGGGTCCAGGGTTCAAGTCCCTGTTCAGGCGTGTATGCCTTTTAAACGATGGCAATCTATATTCTCTGTGCCATGCAAAACGTATGCTGTGAAGGATTTCCGCGATAAAAGTGAAAAAGATCATTATCATCATTTCTCAAATTGTTGATGAGGAAACAAGTGATTCTGAAGTAAATAGCCATATTATTTGAACAAAAATACAAGAAACTCCACGCATAACGCAAGATAATTTGTTGATTTAGCTGATGAACTAATCTTCACATTTTAGAAATTCACAGTATGACTGGATTATAATGCCATTACACAAGCGACATTAGTGTACATCTGTAAATTAGGTGTACAGATGAAATTGAGTCTTGAAGGGTATGAATACTTATAGTGTACTAAGATCTCTATGATCAACCAAGGTGAAATAAACTTTTTTTTTATCGCAAGTGGATTTATTGACTTAGTTGGTCAACTTCTCTTACCATTACACAATTTCACAGTATGATTACATTACACTGTCATGTACTGATAAAAGCTGGACATTAGTGAACATCTGTAAGTGCAAGTCAGGTCAGTCCAATCCAAATACATAATTTCCTAGAAACTTGAGATGCTATGTGGGACTTAAAGTGGTGCAGCATCTAAATAAAATGCTACGAGGCAAATATTACTTGTAGATTAAATTCTAAGTATATTAAGGTTAGACATTTCACCTCATTTCCTATCTAACCCAACTTCATCCCAATTTGTTAGCAACATAGTAATTAAATTAGACAGCAAACAAATTAATCCCCCAAGCAGTATAGTTGAAAATGAATCTTGAAGGGCATTAAGACTTACAGTTTGGTGGGATCTAAATGTTCAACCAAGGGACAATCAAAGCTTTTTGCATCCTGAGACCTTCCAACCAAGCCTTTCGGCTCACACTTTACAGAACATTGGCCACGATTAAATTGGCATTGGTTACAGAACTGCCCATTTTCCAGATGAGTACAAGATAAAAAGAGAGCCTGGATAGCTCAGTCGGTAGAGCATCAGACTTTTAATCTGAGGGTCCAGGGTTCAAGTCCCTGTTCAGGCGTGTATGCCTTTTAAACAATGGCAATCTATATTCTCTGTGCCATGCAAAACGTATGCTGTGAAGGATTTCCGCGATAAAAGTGAAAAAGATCATTATCATCATTTCTCAAATTGTTGATGAGGAAACAAGTGATTCTGAAGTAAATAGCCATATTATTTGAACAAAAATACAAGAAACTCCACGCATAACGCAAGATAATTTGTTGATTTAGCTGATGAACTAATCTTCACATTTTAGAAATTCACAGTATGACTGGATTATAATGCCATTACACAAGCGACATTAGTGTACATCTGTAAATTAGGTGTACAGATGAAATTGAGTCTTGAAGGGTATGAATACTTATAGTGTACTAAGATCTCTATGATCAACCAAGGTGAAATAAACTTTTTTTTTATCGCAAGTGGATTTATTGACTTAGTTGGTCAACTTCTCTTACCATTACACAATTTCACAGTATGATTACATTACACTGTCATGTACTGATAAAAGCTGGACATTAGTGAACATCTGTAAGTGCAAGTCAGGTCAGTCCAATCCAAATACATAATTTCCTAGAAACTTGAGATGCTATGTGGGACTTAAAGTGGTGCAGCATCTAAATAAAATGCTACGAGGCAAATATTACTTGTAGATTAAATTCTAAGTATATTAAGGTTAGACATTTCACCTCATTTCCTATCTAACCCAACTTCATCCCAATTTGTTAGCAACATAGTAATTAAATTAGACAGCAAACAAATTAATCCCCCAAGCAGTATAGTTGAAAATGAATCTTGAAGGGCATTAAGACTTACAGTTTGGTGGGATCTAAATGTTCAACCAAGGGACAATCAAAGCTTTTTGCATCCTGAGACCTTCCAACCAAGCCTTTCGGCTCACACTTTACAGAACATTGGCCACGATTAAATTGGCATTGGTTACAGAACTGCCCATTTTCCAGATGAGTACAAGATAAAAAGAGAGCCTGGATAGCTCAGTCGGTAGAGCATCAGACTTTTAATCTGAGGGTCCAGGGTTCAAGTCCCTGTTCAGGCGTGTATGCCTTTTAAACGATGGCAATCTATATTCTCTGTGCCATGCAAAACGTATGCTGTGAAGGATTTCCGCGATAAAAGTGAAAAAGATCATTATCATCATTTCTCAAATTGTTGATGAGGAAACAAGTGATTCTGAAGTAAATAGCCATATTATTTGAACAAAAATACAAGAAACTCCACGCATAACGCAAGATAATTTGTTGATTTAGCTGATGAACTAATCTTCACATTTTAGAAATTCACAGTATGACTGGATTATAATGCCATTACACAAGCGACATTAGTGTACATCTGTAAATTAGGTGTACAGATGAAATTGAGTCTTGAAGGGTATGAATACTTATAGTGTACTAAGATCTCTATGATCAACCAAGGTGAAATAAACTTTTTTTTTATCGCAAGTGGATTTATTGACTTAGTTGGTCAACTTCTCTTACCATTACACAATTTCACAGTATGATTACATTACACTGTCATGTACTGATAAAAGCTGGACATTAGTGAACATCTGTAAGTGCAAGTCAGGTCAGTCCAATCCAAATACATAATTTCCTAGAAACTTGAGATGCTATGTGGGACTTAAAGTGGTGCAGCATCTAAATAAAATGCTACGAGGCAAATATTACTTGTAGATTAAATTCTAAGTATATTAAGGTTAGACATTTCACCTCATTTCCTATCTAACCCAACTTCATCCCAATTTGTTAGCAACATAGTAATTAAATTAGACAGCAAACAAATTAATCCCCCAAGCAGTATAGTTGAAAATGAATCTTGAAGGGCATTAAGACTTACAGTTTGGTGGGATCTAAATGTTCAACCAAGGGACAATCAAAGCTTTTTGCATCCTGAGACCTTCCAACCAAGCCTTTCGGCTCACACTTTACAGAACATTGGCCACGATTAAATTGGCATTGGTTACAGAACTGCCCATTTTCCAGATGAGTACAAGATAAAAAGAGAGCCTGGATAGCTCAGTCGGTAGAGCATCAGACTTTTAATCTGAGGGTCCAGGGTTCAAGTCCCTGTTCAGGCGTGTATGCCTTTTAAACGATGGCAATCTATATTCTCTGTGCCATGCAAAACGTATGCTGTGAAGGATTTCCGCGATAAAAGTGAAAAAGGTCATTATCATCATTTCTCAAATTGTTGATGAGGAAACAAGTGATTCTGAAGTAAATAGCCATATTATTTGAACAAAAATACAAGAAACTCCACGCATAACGCAAGATAATTTGTTGATTTAGCTGATGAACTAATCTTCACATTTTAGAAATTCACAGTATGACTGGATTATAATGCCATTACACAAGCATGACATTAGTGTACATCTGTAAATTAGGTGTACAGATGAAATTGAGTCTTGAAGGGTATGAATACTTATAGTGTACTAAGATCTCTATAATCAACCAAGGTGAAATAAACTTTTTTTTTATCGCAAGTGGATTTATTGACTTAGTTGGTCAACTTCTCTTACCATTACACAATTTCACAGTATGATTACATTACACTGTCATGTACTGATAAAAGCTGGACATTAGTGAACATCTGTAAGTGCAAGTCAGGTCAGTCCAATCCAAATACATAATTTCCTAGAAACTTGAGATGCTATGTGGGACTTAAAGTGGTGCAGCATCTAAATAAAATGCTACGAGGCAAATATTACTTGTAGATTAAATTCTAAGTATATTAAGGTTAGACATTTCACCTCATTTCCTATCTAACCCAACTTCATCCCAATTTGTTAGCAACATAGTAATTAAATTAGACAGCAAACAAATTAATCCCCCAAGCAGTATAGTTGAAAATGAATCTTGAAGGGCATTAAGACTTACAGTTTGGTGGGATCTAAATGTTCAACCAAGGGACAAGCAAAGGTTTTTGCATCCTGAGACCTTCCAACCAAGCCTTTCGGCTCACACTTTACAGAACATTGGCCACGATTAAATTGGCATTGGTTACAGAACTGCCCATTTTCCAGATGAGTACAAGATAAAAAGAGAGCCTGGATAGCTCAGTCGGTAGAGCATCAGACTTTTAATCTGAGGGTCCAGGGTTCAAGTCCCTGTTCAAGCGTGTATGCCTTTTAAACGATGGCAATCTATATTCTCTGTGCCATGCAAAACGTATGCTGTGAAGGATTTCCGCGATAAAAGTGAAAAAGATCATTATCATCATTTCTCAAATTGTTGATGAGGAAACAAGTGATTCTGAAGTAAATAGCCATATTATTTGAACAAAAATACAAGAAACTCCACGCATAACGCAAGATAATTTGTTGATTTAGCTGATGAACTAATCTTCACATTTTAGAAATTCACAGTATGACTGGATTATAATGCCATTACACAAGCATGACATTAGTGTACATCTGTAAATTAGGTGTACAGATGAAATTGAGTCTTGAAGGGTATGAATACTTATAGTGTACTAAGATCTCTATGATCAACCAAGGTGAAATAAACTTTTTTTTTATCGCAAGTGGATTTATTGACTTAGTTGGTCAACTTCTCTTACCATTACACAATTTCACAGTATGATTACATTACACTGTCATGTACTGATAAAAGCTGGACATTAGTGAACATCTGTAAGTGCAAGTCAGGTCAGTCCAATCCAAATACATAATTTCCTAGAAACTTGAGATGCTATGTGGGACTTAAAGTGGTGCAGCATCTAAATAAAATGCTACGAGGCAAATATTACTTGTAGATTAAATTCTAAGTATATTAAGGTTAGACATTTCACCTCATTTCCTATCTAACCCAACTTCATCCCAATTTGTTAGCAACATAGTAATTAAATTAGACAGCAAACAAATTAATCCCCCAAGCAGTATAGTTGAAAATGAATCTTGAAGGGCATTAAGACTTACAGTTTGGTGGGATCTAAATGTTCAACCAAGGGACAATCAAAGCTTTTTGCATCCTGAGACCTTCCAACCAAGCCTTTCGGCTCACACTTTACAGAACATTGGCCACGATTAAATTGGCATTGGTTACAGAACTGCCCATTTTCCAGATGAGTACAAGATAAAAAGAGAGCCTGGATAGCTCAGTCGGTAGAGCATCAGACTTTTAATCTGAGGGTCCAGGGTTCAAGTCCCTGTTCAGGCGTGTATGCCTTTTAAACGATGGCAATCTATATTCTCTGTGCCATGCAAAACGTATGCTGTGAAGGATTTCCGCGATAAAAGTGAAAAAGATCATTATCATCATTTCTCAAATTGTTGATGAGGAAACAAGTGATTCTGAAGTAAATAGCCATATTATTTGAACAAAAATACAAGAAACTCCACGCATAACGCAAGATAATTTGTTGATTTAGCTGATGAACTAATCTTCACATTTTAGAAATTCACAGTATGACTGGATTATAATGCCATTACACAAGCATGACATTAGTGTACATCTGTAAATTAGGTGTACACAGTGTCGGACTGGCCTGCCGGGGAGCCGGGGTATCCCCCGGGAGGCCCTGTTGCCTGATAACCCCGCCCTCTTTGTTGGTGAGGCAGAGCAGAGAATTACCGAGTTGCGGTCAGTCTACATATGAAACGGAGACTGTCAAACTAATCCCTGCCTACAGCCAGCACGTGAGAACACTTCCTGCTCCTGAGACAGAGAGAGGCAGAAATGCTTCACAGTGACACAGATCTCAGATTACTCCTTCTGCTGTAGTTGCAGGCGTCCTGTAGTCATAAAGTTGCCATCCTAACTGCAGTGTGAGTCCGTGTAATCAGTAAGTAATAAATCGTGCAAACTTCTCTAGAGCTCTCCACTGTGTGACCTCGGAGGGAGGGAGATAAATTAGAATGGCTTCATTGCAATATACGTCTTCAGTGCCTCTATAAAAGGATCCTATTGCAGCTGACCAATGAATGGATTCCTAATAAACTAGTAACCAAATTCACTGTTTATATCATGTTCCATGTTTATTTGTTTTCAATCAATTGTGGGACTCTATTCCCTATAGAAGCATATCTTAATCAGAATAAAACACATTCAGACAGTTAGGTCCTTATAGGATTGCATCTGCTATATGCTTTAATATTAATGTTTTGCTTTTGTCCTTTGTAGTGGCATTGGATTATTATTGAGTGTACATTTTGTGGGTAGATCATTTTTTAGAGTCCTGTTTTTATTTGCCAGTGTCTAGAGTGTAATTAGATTTATGTAATATTTTAAATGTGCATATATTTTTATGCTAATAATTTTGTGGTCTCCATAGTGCTTCATGGATATATTAATTTTTAGTCTATACCCTTATATTGTGGTTTTCATATGATGAATGGTTGATCTCTAGTACTGTAGTATAGCATTTGTTTTCTGTGTACACTATGAGGGGAGAGAACACTAACCACAAAGAATGGACAGCACACAAATAGCTGATGATGATTGATTGTATTCAATTCATCCCTCCCCTTTCCCTGTCTCCCCTGTTTCACACAGTGCCCTCCATGCTGCATTTGCTCCCCTTCACTTACTTTCCTATTGACTTCTTTCTTCTCTTCTGTCTTTTCCTTCGCGGCTCCTCACTGCAAATGTCCTCTTTTTCTTTATGGACCATACTAAGGTGCTATACGTTGTCCTCCATGGCCTGACCCCATCCCCTTTAATGACTGACCACAACCCCTCTTACAGTTGGCCACACCCCATTGTAGTGGGCCCCTACCGCTGCATTTCCCCCGGTGGGCCCTTCATGTCCCAGTCCGACACTGGGTGTACAGATGAAATTGAGTCTTGAAGGGTATGAATACTTATAGTGTACTAAGATCTCTATGATCAACCAAGGTGAAATAAACTTTTTTTTTATCGCAAGTGGATTTATTGACTTAGTTGGTCAACTTCTCTTACCATTACACAATTTCACAGTATGATTACATTACACTGTCATGTACTGATAAAAGCTGGACATTAGTGAACATCTGTAAGTGCAAGTCAGGTCAGTCCAATCCAAATACATAATTTCCTAGAAACTTGAGATGCTATGTGGGACTTAAAGTGGTGCAGCATCTAAATAAAATGCTACGAGGCAAATATTACTTGTAGATTAAATTCTAAGTATATTAAGGTTAGACATTTCACCTCATTTCCTATCTAACCCAACTTCATCCCAATTTGTTAGCAACATAGTAATTAAATTAGACAGCAAACAAATTAATCCCCCAAGCAGTATAGTTGAAAATGAATCTTGAAGGGCATTAAGACTTACAGTTTGGTGGGATCTAAATGTTCAACCAAGGGACAATCAAAGCTTTTTGCATCCTGAGACCTTCCAACCAAGCCTTTCGGCTCACACTTTACAGAACATTGGCCACGATTAAATTGGCATTGGTTACAGAACTGCCCATTTTCCAGATGAGTACAAGATAAAAAGAGAGCCTGGATAGCTCAGTCGGTAGAGCATCAGACTTTTAATCTGAGGGTCCAGGGTTCAAGTCCCTGTTCAGGCGTGTATGCCTTTTAAACGATGGCAATCTATATTCTCTGTGCCATGCAAAACGTATGCTGTGAAGGATTTCCGCGATAAAAGTGAAAAAGGTCATTATCATCATTTCTCAAATTGTTGATGAGGAAACAAGTGATTCTGAAGTAAATAGCCATATTATTTGAACAAAAATACAAGAAACTCCACGCATAACGCAAGATAATTTGTTGATTTAGCTGATGAACTAATCTTCACATTTTAGAAATTCACAGTATGACTGGATTATAATGCCATTACACAAGCATGACATTAGTGTACATCTGTAAATTAGGTGTACAGATGAAATTGAGTCTTGAAGGGTATGAATACTTATAGTGTACTAAGATCTCTATGATCAACCAAGGTGAAATAAACTTTTTTTTTTATCGCAAGTGGATTTATTGACTTAGTTGGTCAACTTCTCTTACCATTACACAATTTCACAGTATGATTACATTACACTGTCATGTACTGATAAAAGCTGGACATTAGTGAACATCTGTAAGTGCAAGTCAGGTCAGTCCAATCCAAATACATAATTTCCTAGAAACTTGAGATGCTATGTGGGACTTAAAGTGGTGCAGCATCTAAATAAAATGCTACGAGGCAAATATTACTTGTAGATTAAATTCTAAGTATATTAAGGTTAGACATTTCACCTCATTTCCTATCTAACCCAACTTCATCCCAATTTGTTAGCAACATAGTAATTAAATTAGACAGCAAACAAATTAATCCCCCAAGCAGTATAGTTGAAAATGAATCTTGAAGGGCATTAAGACTTACAGTTTGGTGGGATCTAAATGTTCAACCAAGGGACAATCAAAGCTTTTTGCATCCTGAGACCTTCCAACCAAGCCTTTCGGCTCACACTTTACAGAACATTGGCCACGATTAAATTGGCATTGGTTACAGAACTGCCCATTTTCCAGATGAGTACAAGATAAAAAGAGAGCCTGGATAGCTCAGTCGGTAGAGCATCAGACTTTTAATCTGAGGGTCCAGGGTTCAAGTCCCTGTTCAGGCGTGTATGCCTTTTAAACGATGGCAATCTATATTCTCTGTGCCATGCAAAACGTATGCTGTGAAGGATTTCCGCGATAAAAGTGAAAAAGGTCATTATCATCATTTCTCAAATTGTTGATGAGGAAACAAGTGATTCTGAAGTAAATAGCCATATTATTTGAACAAAAATACAAGAAACTCCACGCATAACGCAAGATAATTTGTTGATTTAGCTGATGAACTAATCTTCACATTTTACAAATTCACAGTATGACTGGATTATAATGCCATTACACAAGCATGACATTAGTGTACATCTGTAAATTAGGTGTACAGATGAAATTGAGTCTTGAAGGGTATGAATACTTATAGTGTACTAAGATCTCTATGATCAACCAAGGTGAAATAAACTTTTTTTTTATCGCAAGTGGATTTATTGACTTAGTTGGTCAACTTCTCTTACCATTACACAATTTCACAGTATGATTACATTACACTGTCATGTACTGATAAAAGCTGGACATTAGTGAACATCTGTAAGTGCAAGTCAGGTCAGTCCAATCCAAATACATAATTTCCTAGAAACTTGAGATGCTATGTGGGACTTAAAGTGGTGCAGCATCTAAATAAAATGCTACGAGGCAAATATTACTTGTAGATTAAATTCTAAGTATATTAAGGTTAGACATTTCACCTCATTTCCTATCTAACCCAACTTCATCCCAATTTGTTAGCAACATAGTAATTAAATTAGACAGCAAACAAATTAATCCCCCAAGCAGTATAGTTGAAAATGAATCTTGAAGGGCATTAAGACTTACAGTTTGGTGGGATCTAAATGTTCAACCAAGGGACAATCAAAGCTTTTTGCATCCTGAGACCTTCCAACCAAGCCTTTCGGCTCACACTTTACAGAACATTGGCCACGATTAAATTGGCATTGGTTACAGAACTGCCCATTTTCCAGATGAGTACAAGATAAAAAGAGAGCCTGGATAGCTCAGTCGGTAGAGCATCAGACTTTTAATCTGAGGGTCCAGGGTTCAAGTCCCTGTTCAGGCGTGTATGCCTTTTAAACGATGGCAATCTATATTCTCTGTGCCATGCAAAACGTATGCTGTGAAGGATTTCCGCGATAAAAGTGAAAAAGGTCATTATCATCATTTCTCAAATTGTTGATGAGGAAACAAGTGATTCTGAAGTAAATAGCCATATTATTTGAACAAAAATACAAGAAACTCCACGCATAACGCAAGATAATTTGTTGATTTAGCTGATGAACTAATCTTCACATTTTAGAAATTCACAGTATGACTGGATTATAATGCCATTACACAAGCATGACATTAGTGTACATCTGTAAATTAGGTGTACAGATGAAATTGAGTCTTGAAGGGTATGAATACTTATAGTGTACTAAGATCTCTATGATCAACCAAGGTGAAATAAACTTTTTTTTTTATCGCAAGTGGATTTATTGACTTAGTTGGTCAACTTCTCTTACCATTACACAATTTCACAGTATGATTACATTACACTGTCATGTACTGATAAAAGCTGGACATTAGTGAACATCTGTAAGTGCAAGTCAGGTCAGTCCAATCCAAATACATAATTTCCTAGAAACTTGAGATGCTATGTGGGACTTAAAGTGGTGCAGCATCTAAATAAAATGCTACGAGGCAAATATTACTTGTAGATTAAATTCTAAGTATATTAAGGTTAGACATTTCACCTCATTTCCTATCTAACCCAACTTCATCCCAATTTGTTAGCAACATAGTAATTAAATTAGACAGCAAACAAATTAATCCCCCAAGCAGTATAGTTGAAAATGAATCTTGAAGGGCATTAAGACTTACAGTTTGGTGGGATCTAAATGTTCAACCAAGGGACAATCAAAGCTTTTTGCATCCTGAGACCTTCCAACCAAGCCTTTCGGCTCACACTTTACAGAACATTGGCCACGATTAAATTGGCATTGGTTACAGAACTGCCCATTTTCCAGATGAGTACAAGATAAAAAGAGAGCCTGGATAGCTCAGTCGGTAGAGCATCAGACTTTTAATCTGAGGGTCCAGGGTTCAAGTCCCTGTTCAGGCGTGTATGCCTTTTAAACGATGGCAATCTATATTCTCTGTGCCATGCAAAACGTATGCTGTGAAGGATTTCCGCGATAAAAGTGAAAAAGGTCATTATCATCATTTCTCAAATTGTTGATGAGGAAACAAGTGATTCTGAAGTAAATAGCCATATTATTTGAACAAAAATACAAGAAACTCCACGCATAACGCAAGATAATTTGTTGATTTAGCTGATGAACTAATCTTCACATTTTACAAATTCACAGTATGACTGGATTATAATGCCATTACACAAGCATGACATTAGTGTACATCTGTAAATTAGGTGTACAGATGAAATTGAGTCTTGAAGGGTATGAATACTTATAGTGTACTAAGATCTCTATGATCAACCAAGGTGAAATAAACTTTTTTTTTATCGCAAGTGGATTTATTGACTTAGTTGGTCAACTTCTCTTACCATTACACAATTTCACAGTATGATTACATTACACTGTCATGTACTGATAAAAGCTGGACATTAGTGAACATCTGTAAGTGCAAGTCAGGTCAGTCCAATCCAAATACATAATTTCCTAGAAACTTGGGATGCTATGTGGGACTTAAAGTGGTGCAGCATCTAAATAAAATGCTACGAGGCAAATATTACTTGTAGATTAAATTCTAAGTATATTAAGGTTAGACATTTCACCTCATTTCCTATCTAACCCAACTTCATCCCAATTTGTTAGCAACATAGTAATTAAATTAGACAGCAAACAAATTAATCCCCCAAGCAGTATAGTTGAAAATGAATCTTGAAGGGCATTAAGACTTACAGTTTGGTGGGATCTAAATGTTCAACCAAGGGACAATCAAAGCTTTTTGCATCCTGAGACCTTCCAACCAAGCCTTTCGGCTCACACTTTACAGAACATTGGCCACGATTAAATTGGCATTGGTTACAGAACTGCCCATTTTCCAGATGAGTACAAGATAAAAAGAGAGCCTGGATAGCTCAGTCGGTAGAGCATCAGACTTTTAATCTGAGGGTCCAGGGTTCAAGTCCCTGTTCAGGCGTGTATGCCTTTTAAACGATGGCAATCTATATTCTCTGTGCCATACAAAACGTATGCTGTGAAGGATTTCCGCGATAAAAGTGAAAAAGGTCATTATCATCATTTCTCAAATTGTTGATGAGGAAACAAGTGATTCTGATGTAAATAGCCATATTTTTTGAACAAAAATACAAGAAACTCCACGCATAACGCAAGATAATTTGTTGATTTAGCTGATGAACTAATCTTCACATTTTACAAATTCACAGTATGACTGGATTATAATGCCATTACACAAGCATGACATTAGTGTACATCTGTAAATTAGGTGTACAGATGAAATTGAGTCTTGAAGGGTATGAATACTTATAGTGTACTAAGATCTCTATGATCAACCAAGGTGAAATAAACTTTTTTTTTATCGCAAGTGGATTTATTGACTTAGTTGGTCAACTTCTCTTACCATTACACAATTTCACAGTATGATTACATTACACTGTCATGTACTGATAAAAGCTGGACATTAGTGAACATCTGTAAGTGCAAGTCAGGTCAGTCCAATCCAAATACATAATTTCCTAGAAACTTGAGATGCTATGTGGGACTTAAAGTGGTGCAGCATCTAAATAAAATGCTACGAGGCAAATATTACTTGTAGATTAAATTCTAAGTATATTAAGGTTAGACATTTCACCTCATTTCCTATCTAACCCAACTTCATCCCAATTTGTTAGCAACATAGTAATTAAATTAGACAGCAAACAAATTAATCCCCCAAGCAGTATAGTTGAAAATGAATCTTGAAGGGCATTAAGACTTACAGTTTGGTGGGATCTAAATGTTCAACCAAGGGACAAGCAAAGGTTTTTGCATCCTGAGACCTTCCAACCAAGCCTTTCGGCTCACACTTTACAGAACATTGGCCACGATTAAATTGGCATTGGTTACAGAACTGCCCATTTTCCAGATGAGTACAAGATAAAAAGAGAGCCTGGATAGCTCAGTCGGTAGAGCATCAGACTTTTAATCTGAGGGTCCAGGGTTCAAGTCCCTGTTCAGGCGTGTATGCCTTTTAAACGATGGCAATCTATATTCTCTGTGCCATACAAAACGTATGCTGTGAAGGATTTCCGCGATAAAAGTGAAAAAGGTCATTATCATCATTTCTCAAATTGTTGATGAGGAAACAAGTGATTCTGAAGTAAATAGCCATATTTTTTGAACAAAAATACAAGAAACTCCACGCATAACGCAAGATAATTTGTTGATTTAGCTGATGAACTAATCTTCACATTTTACAAATTCACAGTATGACTGGATTATAATGCCATTACACAAGCATGACATTAGTGTACATCTGTAAATTAGGTGTACAGATGAAATTGAGTCTTGAAGGGTATGAATACTTATAGTGTACTAAGATCTCTATGATCAACCAAGGTGAAATAAACTTTTTTTTTATCGCAAGTGGATTTATTGACTTAGTTGGTCAACTTCTCTTACCATTACACAATTTCACAGTATGATTACATTACACTGTCATGTACTGATAAAAGCTGGACATTAGTGAACATCTGTAAGTGCAAGTCAGGTCAGTCCAATCCAAATACATAATTTCCTAGAAACTTGAGATGCTATGTGGGACTTAAAGTGGTGCAGCATCTAAATAAAATGCTACGAGGCAAATATTACTTGTAGATTAAATTCTAAGTATATTAAGGTTAGACATTTCACCTCATTTCCTATCTAACCCAACTTCATCCCAATTTGTTAGCAACATAGTAATTAAATTAGACAGCAAACAAATTAATCCCCCAAGCAGTATAGTTGAAAATGAATCTTGAAGGGCATTAAGACTTACAGTTTGGTGGGATCTAAATGTTCAACCAAGGGACAAGCAAAGGTTTTTGCATCCTGAGACCTTCCAACCAAGCCTTTCGGCTCACACTTTACAGAACATTGGCCACGATTAAATTGGCATTGGTTACAGAACTGCCCATTTTCCAGATGAGTACAAGATAAAAAGAGAGCCTGGATAGCTCAGTCGGTAGAGCATCAGACTTTTAATCTGAGGGTCCAGGGTTCAAGTCCCTGTTCAGGCGTGTATGCCTTTTAAACGATGGCAATCTATATTCTCTGTGCCATGCAAAACGTATGCTGTGAAGGATTTCCGCGATAAAAGTGAAAAAGGTCATTATCATCATTTCTCAAATTGTTGATGAGGAAACAAGTGATTCTGAAGTAAATAGCCATATTATTTGAACAAAAATACAAGAAACTCCACGCATAACGCAAGATAATTTGTTGATTTAGCTGATGAACTAATCTTCACATTTTAGAAATTCACAGTATGACTGGATTATAATGCCATTACACAAGCATGACATTAGTGTACATCTGTAAATTAGGTGTACAGATGAAATTGAGTCTTGAAGGGTATGAATACTTATAGTGTACTAAGATCTCTATGATCAACCAAGGTGAAATAAACTTTTTTTTTTATCGCAAGTGGATTTATTGACTTAGTTGGTCAACTTCTCTTACCATTACACAATTTCACAGTATGATTACATTACACTGTCATGTACTGATAAAAGCTGGACATTAGTGAACATCTGTAAGTGCAAGTCAGGTCAGTCCAATCCAAATACATAATTTCCTAGAAACTTGAGATGCTATGTGGGACTTAAAGTGGTGCAGCATCTAAATAAAATGCTACGAGGCAAATATTACTTGTAGATTAAATTCTAAGTATATTAAGGTTAGACATTTCACCTCATTTCCTATCTAACCCAACTTCATCCCAATTTGTTAGCAACATAGTAATTAAATTAGACAGCAAACAAATTAATCCCCCAAGCAGTATAGTTGAAAATGAATCTTGAAGGGCATTAAGACTTACAGTTTGGTGGGATCTAAATGTTCAACCAAGGGACAATCAAAGCTTTTTGCATCCTGAGACCTTCCAACCAAGCCTTTCGGCTCACACTTTACAGAACATTGGCCACGATTAAATTGGCATTGGTTACAGAACTGCCCATTTTCCAGATGAGTACAAGATAAAAAGAGAGCCTGGATAGCTCAGTCGGTAGAGCATCAGACTTTTAATCTGAGGGTCCAGGGTTCAAGTCCCTGTTCAGGCGTGTATGCCTTTTAAACGATGGCAATCTATATTCTCTGTGCCATGCAAAACGTATGCTGTGAAGGATTTCCGCGATAAAAGTGAAAAAGGTCATTATCATCATTTCTCAAATTGTTGATGAGGAAACAAGTGATTCTGAAGTAAATAGCCATATTATTTGAACAAAAATACAAGAAACTCCACGCATAACGCAAGATAATTTGTTGATTTAGCTGATGAACTAATCTTCACATTTTACAAATTCACAGTATGACTGGATTATAATGCCATTACACAAGCATGACATTAGTGTACATCTGTAAATTAGGTGTACAGATGAAATTGAGTCTTGAAGGGTATGAATACTTATAGTGTACTAAGATCTCTATAATCAACCAAGGTGAAATAAACTTTTTTTTATCGCAATTGGATTTATTGACTTAGTTGGTCAACTTCTCTTACCATTACACAATTTCACAGTATGATTACATTACACTGTCATGTACTGATAAAAGCTGGACATTAGTGAACATCTGTAAGTGCAAGTCAGGTCAGTCCAATCCAAATACATAATTTCCTAGAAACTTGAGATGCTATGTGGGACTTAAAGTGGTGCAGCATCTAAATAAAATGCTACGAGGCAAATATTACTTGTAGATTAAATTCTAAGTATATTAAGGTTAGACATTTCACCTCATTTCCTATCTAACCCAACTTCATCCCAATTTGTTAGCAACATAGTAATTAAATTAGACAGCAAACAAATTAATCCCCCAAGCAGTATAGTTGAAAATGAATCTTGAAGGGCATTAAGACTTACAGTTTGGTGGGATCTAAATGTTCAACCAAGGGACAATCAAAGCTTTTTGCATCCTGAGACCTTCCAACCAAGCCTTTCGGCTCACACTTTACAGAACATTGGCCACGATTAAATTGGCATTGGTTACAGAACTGCCCATTTTCCAGATGAGTACAAGATAAAAAGAGAGCCTGGATAGCTCAGTCGGTAGAGCATCAGACTTTTAATCTGAGGGTCCAGGGTTCAAGTCCCTGTTCAGGCGTGTATGCCTTTTAAACGATGGCAATCTATATTCTCTGTGCCATACAAAACGTATGCTGTGAAGGATTTCCGCGATAAAAGTGAAAAAGGTCATTATCATCATTTCTCAAATTGTTGATGAGGAAACAAGTGATTCTGAAGTAAATAGCCATATTTTTTGAACAAAAATACAAGAAACTCCACGCATAACGCAAGATAATTTGTTGATTTAGCTGATGAACTAATCTTCACATTTTACAAATTCACAGTATGACTGGATTATAATGCCATTACACAAGCATGACATTAGTGTACATCTGTAAATTAGGTGTACAGATGAAATTGAGTCTTGAAGGGTATGAATACTTATAGTGTACTAAGATCTCTATGATCAACCAAGGTGAAATAAACTTTTTTTTTTATCGCAAGTGGATTTATTGACTTAGTTGGTCAACTTCTCTTACCATTACACAATTTCACAGTATGATTACATTACACTGTCATGTACTGATAAAAGCTGGACATTAGTGAACATCTGTAAGTGCAAGTCAGGTCAGTCCAATCCAAATACATAATTTCCTAGAAACTTGAGATGCTATGTGGGACTTAAAGTGGTGCAGCATCTAAATAAAATGCTACGAGGCAAATATTACTTGTAGATTAAATTCTAAGTATATTAAGGTTAGACATTTCACCTCATTTCCTATCTAACCCAACTTCATCCCAATTTGTTAGCAACATAGTAATTAAATTAGACAGCAAACAAATTAATCCCCCAAGCAGTATAGTTGAAAATGAATCTTGAAGGGCATTAAGACTTACAGTTTGGTGGGATCTAAATGTTCAACCAAGGGACAATCAAAGCTTTTTGCATCCTGAGACCTTCCAACCAAGCCTTTCGGCTCACACTTTACAGAACATTGGCCACGATTAAATTGGCATTGGTTACAGAACTGCCCATTTTCCAGATGAGTACAAGATAAAAAGAGAGCCTGGATAGCTCAGTCGGTAGAGCATCAGACTTTTAATCTGAGGGTCCAGGGTTCAAGTCCCTGTTCAGGCGTGTATGCCTTTTAAACGATGGCAATCTATATTCTCTGTGCCATGCAAAACGTATGCTGTGAAGGATTTCCGCGATAAAAGTGAAAAAGGTCATTATCATCATTTCTCAAATTGTTGCTGAGGAAACAAGTGATTCTGAAGTAAATAGCCATATTATTTGAACAAAAATACAAGAAACTCCACGCATAACGCAAGATAATTTGTTGATTTAGCTGATGAACTAATCTTCACATTTTAGAAATTCACAGTATGACTGGATTATAATGCCATTACACAAGCATGACATTAGTGTACATCTGTAAATTAGGTGTACAGATGAAATTGAGTCTTGAAGGGTATGAATACTTATAGTGTACTAAGATCTCTATAATCAACCAAGGTGAAATAAACTTTTTTTTTATCGCAAGTGGATTTATTGACTTAGTTGGTCAACTTCTCTTACCATTACACAATTTCACAGTATGATTACATTACACTGTTATGTACTGATAAAAGCTGGACATTAGTGAACATCTGTAAGTGCAAGTCAGGTCAGTCCAATCCAAATACATAATTTCCTAGAAACTTGAGATGCTATGTGGGACTTAAAGTGGTGCAGCATCTAAATAAAATGCTACAAGGCAAATATTACTTGTAGATTAAATTCTAAGTATATTAAGGTTAGACATTTCACCTCATTTCCTATCTAACCCAACTTCATCCCAATTTGTTAGCAACATAGTAATTAAATTAGACAGCAAACAAATTAATCCCCCAAGCAGTATAGTTGAAAATGAATCTTGAAGGGCATTAAGACTTACAGTTTGGTGGGATCTAAATGTTCAACCAAGGGACAATCAAAGCTTTTTGCATCCTGAGACCTTCCAACCAAGCCTTTCGGCTCACACTTTACAGAACATTGGCCACGATTAAATTGGCATTGGTTACAGAACTGCCCATTTTCCAGATGAGTACAAGATAAAAAGAGAGCCTGGATAGCTCAGTCGGTAGAGCATCAGACTTTTAATCTGAGGGTCCAGGGTTCAAGTCCCTGTTCAGGCGTGTATGCCTTTTAAACGATGGCAATCTATATTCTCTGTGCCATGCAAAACGTATGCTGTGAAGGATTTCCGCGATAAAAGTGAAAAAGGTCATTATCATCATTTCTCAAATTGTTGATGAGGAAACAAGTGATTCTGAAGTAAATAGCCATATTATTTGAACAAAAATACAAGAAACTCCACGCATAACGCAAGATAATTTGTTGATTTAGCTGATGAACTAATCTTCACATTTTAGAAATTCACAGTATGACTGGATTATAATGCCATTACACAAGCATGACATTAGTGTACATCTGTAAATTAGGTGTACAGATGAAATTGAGTCTTGAAGGGTATGAATACTTATAGTGTACTAAGATCTCTATAATCAACCAAGGTGAAATAAACTTTTTTTTTATCGCAAGTGGATTTATTGACTTAGTTGGTCAACTTCTCTTACCATTACACAATTTCACAGTATGATTACATTACACTGTCATGTACTGATAAAAGCTGGACATTAGTGAACATCTGTAAGTGCAAGTCAGGTCAGTCCAATCCAAATACATAATTTCCTAGAAACTTGAGATGCTATGTGGGACTTAAAGTGGTGCAGCATCTAAATAAAATGCTACGAGGCAAATATTACTTGTAGATTAAATTCTAAGTATATTAAGGTTAGACATTTCACCTCATTTCCTATCTAACCCAACTTCATCCCAATTTGTTAGCAACATAGTAATTAAATTAGACAGCAAACAAATTAATCCCCCAAGCAGTATAGTTGAAAATGAATCTTGAAGGGCATTAAGACTTACAGTTTGGTGGGATCTAAATGTTCAACCAAGGGACAATCAAAGCTTTTTGCATCCTGAGACCTTCCAACCAAGCCTTTCGGCTCACACTTTACAGAACATTGGCCACGATTAAATTGGCATTGGTTACAGAACTGCACATTTTCCAGATGAGTACAAGATAAAAAGAGAGCCTGGATAGCTCAGTCGGTAGAGCATCAGACTTTTAATCTGAGGGTCCAGGGTTCAAGTCCCTGTTCAGGCATGTATGCCTTTTAAACGATGGCAATCTATATTCTCTGTGCCATGCAAAACGTATGCTGTGAAGGATTTCCGCGATAAAAGTGAAAAAGATCATTATCATCATTTCTCAAATTGTTGATGAGGAAACAAGTGATTCTGAAGTAAATAGCCATATTATTTGAACAAAAATACAAGAAACTCCACGCATAACGCAAGATAATTTGTTGATTTAGCTGATGAACTAATCTTCACATTTTAGAAATTCACAGTATGACTGGATTATAATGCCATTACACAAGCATGACATTAGTGTACATCTGTAAATTAGGTGTACAGATGAAATTGAGTCTTGAAGGGTATGAATACTTATAGTGTACTAAGATCTCTATAATCAACCAAGGTGAAATAAACTTTTTTTTTATCGCAAGTGGATTTATTGACTTAGTTGGTCAACTTCTCTTACCATTACACAATTTCACAGTATGATTACATTACACTGTCATGTACTGATAAAAGCTGGACATTAGTGAACATCTGTAAGTGCAAGTCAGGTCAGTCCAATCCAAATACATAATTTCCTAGAAACTTGAGATGCTATGTGGGACTTAAAGTGGTGCAGCATCTAAATAAAATGCTACGAGGCAAATATTACTTGTAGATTAAATTCTAAGTATATTAAGGTTAGACATTTCACCTCATTTCCTATCTAACCCAACTTCATCCCAATTTGTTAGCAACATAGTAATTAAATTAGACAGCAAACAAATTAATCCCCCAAGCAGTATAGTTGAAAATGAATCTTGAAGGGCATTAAGACTTACAGTTTGGTGGGATCTAAATGTTCAACCAAGGGACAATCAAAGCTTTTTGCATCCTGAGACCTTCCAACCAAGCCTTTCGGCTCACACTTTACAGAACATTGGCCACGATTAAATTGGCATTGGTTACAGAACTGCACATTTTCCAGATGAGTACAAGATAAAAAGAGAGCCTGGATAGCTCAGTCGGTAGAGCATCAGACTTTTAATCTGAGGGTCCAGGGTTCAAGTCCCTGTTCAGGCGTGTATGCCTTTTAAACGATGGCAATCTATATTCTCTGTGCCATGCAAAACGTATGCTGTGAAGGATTTCCGCGATAAAAGTGAAAAAGATCATTATCATCATTTCTCAAATTGTTGATGAGGAAACAAGTGATTCTGAAGTAAATAGCCATATTATTTGAACAAAAATACAAGAAACTCCACGCATAACGCAAGATAATTTGTTGATTTAGCTGATGAACTAATCTTCACATTTTAGAAATTCACAGTATGACTGGATTATAATGCCATTACACAAGCATGACATTAGTGTACATCTGTAAATTAGGTGTACAGATGAAATTGAGTCTTGAAGGGTATGAATACTTATAGTGTACTAAGATCTCTATAATCAACCAAGGTGAAATAAACTTTTTTTTATCGCAAGTGGATTTATTGACTTAGTTGGTCAACTTCTCTTACCATTACACAATTTCACAGTATGATTACATTACACTGTCATGTACTGATAAAAGCTGGACATTAGTGAACATCTGTAAGTGCAAGTCAGGTCAGTCCAATCCAAATACATAATTTCCTAGAAACTTGAGATGCTATGTGGGACTTAAAGTGGTGCAGCATCTAAATAAAATGCTACGAGGCAAATATTACTTGTAGATTAAATTCTAAGTATATTAAGGTTAGACATTTCACCTCATTTCCTATCTAACCCAACTTCATCCCAATTTGTTAGCAACATAGTAATTAAATTAGACAGCAAACAAATTAATCCCCCAAGCAGTATAGTTGAAAATGAATCTTGAAGGGCATTAAGACTTACAGTTTGGTGGGATCTAAATGTTCAACCAAGGGACAATCAAAGCTTTTTGCATCCTGAGACCTTCCAACCAAGCCTTTCGGCTCACACTTTACAGAACATTGGCCACGATTAAATTGGCATTGGTTACAGAACTGCCCATTTTCCAGATGAGTACAAGATAAAAAGAGAGCCTGGATAGCTCAGTCGGTAGAGCATCAGACTTTTAATCTGAGGGTCCAGGGTTCAAGTCCCTGTTCAGGCGTGTATGCCTTTTAAACAATGGCAATCTATATTCTCTGTGCCATGCAAAACGTATGCTGTGAAGGATTTCCGCGATAAAAGTGAAAAAGGTCATTATCATCATTTCTCAAATTGTTGATGAGGAAACAAGTGATTGTGAAGTAAATAGCCATATTATTTGAACAAAAATACAAGAAACTCCACGCATAACGCAAGATAATTTGTTGATTTAGCTGATGAACTAATCTTCACATTTTACAAATTCACAGTATGACTGGATTATAATGCCATTACACAAGCATGACATTAGTGTACATCTGTAAATTAGGTGTACAGATGAAATTGAGTCTTGAAGGGTATGAATACTTATAGTGTACTAAGATCTCTATGATCAACCAAGGTGAAATAAACTTTTTTTTTATCGCAAGTGGATTTATTGACTTAGTTGGTCAACTTCTCTTACCATTACACAATTTCACAGTATGATTACATTACACTGTCATGTACTGATAAAAGCTGGACATTAGTGAACATCTGTAAGTGCAAGTCAGGTCAGTCCAATCCAAATACATAATTTCCTAGAAACTTGAGATGCTATGTGGGACTTAAAGTGGTGCAGCATCTAAATAAAATGCTACGAGGCAAATATTACTTGTAGATTAAATTCTAAGTATATTAAGGTTAGACATTTCACCTCATTTCCTATCTAACCCAACTTCATCCCAATTTGTTAGCAACATAGTAATTAAATTAGACAGCAAACAAATTAATCCCCCAAGCAGTATAGTTGAAAATGAATCTTGAAGGGCATTAAGACTTACAGTTTGGTGGGATCTAAATGTTCAACCAAGGGACAATCAAAGCTTTTTGCATCCTGAGACCTTCCAACCAAGCCTTTCGGCTCACACTTTACAGAACATTGGCCACGATTAAATTGGCATTGGTTACAGAACTGCCCATTTTCCAGATGAGTACAAGATAAAAAGAGAGCCTGGATAGCTCAGTCGGTAGAGCATCATTTCTCAAATTGTTGATGAGGAAACAAGTGATTTTGAAGTAAATAGCCATATTATTTGAACAAAAATACAAGAAACTCCACGCATAACACAAGATAATTTGTTGATTTAGCTGATGAACTAATCTTCACATTTTACAAATTCACAGTATGACTGGATTATAATGCCATTACACAAGCATGACATTAGTGTACATCTGTAAATTAGGTGTACAGATGAAATTGAGTCTTGAAGGGTATGAATTTATATGAATAAATTAGACAGCAAACAAATTAATCCCCCAAGCAGTATAGTTGAAAATGAATCTTGAAGGGCATTAAGACTTACAGTTTGGTGGGATCTAAATGTTCAACCAAGGGACAATCAAAGGTTTTTGCATCCTGAGACCTTCCAACCAAGCCTTTCGGCTCACACTTTACAGAACATTGGCCACGATTAAATTGGCATTGGTTACAGAACTGCCCATTTTCCAGATGAGTACAAGATAAAAAGAGAGCCTGGATAGCTCAGTCGGTAGAGCATCAGACTTTTAATCTGAGGGTCCAGGGTTCAAGTCCCTGTTCAGGCGTGTATGCCTTTTAAACGATGGCAATCTATATTCTCTGTGCCATGCAAAACGTATGCTGTGAAGGATTTCCGCGATAAAAGTGAAAAAGGTCATTATCATCATTTCTCAAATTGTTGATGAGGAAACAATTGATTCTGAAGTAAATAGCCATATTATTTGAACAAAAATACAAGAAACTCCACGCATAACGCAAGATAATTTGTTGATTTAGCTGATGAACTAATCTTCACATTTTACAAATTCACAGTATGACTGGATTATAATGCCATTACACAAGCATGACATTAGTGTACATCTGTAAATTAGGTGTATAGATGAAATTGAGTCTTGAAGGGTATGAATACTTATAGTGTACTAAGATCTCTATAATCAACCAAGGTGAAATAAACTTTTTTTTTATCGCAAGTGGATTTATTGACTTAGTTGGTCAACTTCTCTTACCATTACACAATTTCACAGTATGATTACATTACACTGTCATGTACTGATAAAAGCTGGACATAAGTGAACATCTGTAAGTGCAAGTCAGGTCAGTCCAATCCAAATACATAATTTCCTAGAAACTTGAGATGCTATGTGGGACTTAAAGTGGTGCAGCATCTAAATAAAATGCTACGAGGCAAATATTAGTTGTAGATTAAATTCTAAGTATATTAAGGTTAGACATTTCACCTCATTTCCTATCTAACCCAACTTCATCCCAATTTGTTAGCAACATAGTAATTAAATTAGACAGCAAACAAATTAATCCCCCAAGCAGTATAGTTGAAAATGAATCTTGAAGGGCATTAAGACTTACAGTTTGGTGGGATCTAAATGTTCAACCAAGGGACAATCAAAGCTTTTTGCATCCTGAGACCTTCCAACCAAGCCTTTCGGCTCACACTTTACAGAACATTGGCCACGATTAAATTGGCATTGGTTACAGAACTGCCCATTTTCCAGATGTGTACAAGATAAAAAGAGAGCCTGGATAGCTCAGTCGGTAGAGCATCAGACTTTTAATCTGAGGGTCCAGGGTTCAAGTCCCTGTTCAGGCGTGTATGCCTTTTAAACGATGGCAATCTATATTCTCTGTGCCATACAAAACGTATGCTGTGAAGGATTTCCGCGATAAAAGTGAAAAAGGTCATTATCATCATTTCTCAAATTGTTGATGAGGAAACAAGTGATTCTGAAGTAAATAGCCATATTATTTGAACAAAAATACAAGAAACTCCACGCATAACGCAAGATAATTTGTTGATTTAGCTGATGAACTAATCTTCACATTTTACAAATTCACAGTATGACTGGATTATAATGCCATTACACAAGCATGACATTAGTGTACATCTGTAAATTAGGTGTACAGATGAAATTGAGTCTTGAAGGGTATGAATACTTATAGTGTACTAAGATCTCTATGATCAACCAAGGTGAAATAAACTTTTTTTTTATCGCAAGTGGATTTATTGACTTAGTTGGTCAACTTCTCTTACCATTACACAATTTCACAGTATGATTACATTACACTGTCATGTACTGATAAAAGCTGGACATTAGTGAACATCTGTAAGTGCAAGTCAGGTCAGTCCAATCCAAATACATAATTTCCTAGAAACTTGAGATGCTATGTGGGACTTAAAGTGGTGCAGCATCTAAATAAAATGCTACGAGGCAAATATTACTTGTAGATTAAATTCTAAGTATATTAAGGTTAGACATTTCACCTCATTTCCTATCTAACCCAACTTCATCCCAATTTGTTAGCAACATAGTAATTAAATTAGACAGCAAACAAATTAATCCCCCAAGCAGTATAGTTGAAAATGAATCTTGAAGGGCATTAAGACTTACAGTTTGGTGGGATCTAAATGTTCAACCAAGGGACAAGCAAAGGTTTTTGCATCCTGAGACCTTCCAACCAAGCCTTTCGGCTCACACTTTACAGAACATTGGCCACGATTAAATTGGCATTGGTTACAGAACTGCCCATTTTCCAGATGAGTACAAGATAAAAAGAGAGCCTGGATAGCTCAGTCGGTAGAGCATCATTTCTCAAATTGTTGATGAGGAAACAAGTGATTTTGAAGTAAATAGCCATATTATTTGAACAAAAATACAAGAAACTCCACGCATAACACAAGATAATTTGTTGATTTAGCTGATGAACTAATCTTCACATTTTACAAATTCACAGTATGACTGGATTATAATGCCATTACACAAGCATGACATTAGTGTACATCTGTAAATTAGGTGTACAGATGAAATTGAGTCTTGAAGGGTATGAATTTATATGAATAAATTAGACAGCAAACAAATTAATCCCCCAAGCAGTATAGTTGAAAATGAATCTTGAAGGGCATTAAGACTTACAGTTTGGTGGGATCTAAATGTTCAACCAAGGGACAATCAAAGGTTTTTGCATCCTGAGACCTTCCAACCAAGCCTTTCGGCTCACACTTTACAGAACATTGGCCACGATTAAATTGGCATTGGTTACAGAACTGCCCATTTTCCAGATGAGTACAAGATAAAAAGAGAGCCTGGATAGCTCAGTCGGTAGAGCATCAGACTTTTAATCTGAGGGTCCAGGGTTCAAGTCCCTGTTCAGGCGTGTATGCCTTTTAAACGATGGCAATCTATATTCTCTGTGCCATGCAAAACGTATGCTGTGAAGGATTTCCGCGATAAAAGTGAAAAAGGTCATTATCATCATTTCTCAAATTGTTGATGAGGAAACAATTGATTCTGAAGTAAATAGCCATATTATTTGAACAAAAATACAAGAAACTCCACGCATAACGCAAGATAATTTGTTGATTTAGCTGATGAACTAATCTTCACATTTTACAAATTCACAGTATGACTGGATTATAATGCCATTACACAAGCATGACATTAGTGTACATCTGTAAATTAGGTGTATAGATGAAATTGAGTCTTGAAGGGTATGAATACTTATAGTGTACTAAGATCTCTATAATCAACCAAGGTGAAATAAACTTTTTTTTTATCGCAAGTGGATTTATTGACTTAGTTGGTCAACTTCTCTTACCATTACACAATTTCACAGTATGATTACATTACACTGTCATGTACTGATAAAAGCTGGACATAAGTGAACATCTGTAAGTGCAAGTCAGGTCAGTCCAATCCAAATACATAATTTCCTAGAAACTTGAGATGCTATGTGGGACTTAAAGTGGTGCAGCATCTAAATAAAATGCTACGAGGCAAATATTAGTTGTAGATTAAATTCTAAGTATATTAAGGTTAGACATTTCACCTCATTTCCTATCTAACCCAACTTCATCCCAATTTGTTAGCAACATAGTAATTAAATTAGACAGCAAACAAATTAATCCCCCAAGCAGTATAGTTGAAAATGAATCTTGAAGGGCATTAAGACTTACAGTTTGGTGGGATCTAAATGTTCAACCAAGGGACAATCAAAGCTTTTTGCATCCTGAGACCTTCCAACCAAGCCTTTCGGCTCACACTTTACAGAACATTGGCCACGATTAAATTGGCATTGGTTACAGAACTGCCCATTTTCCAGATGTGTACAAGACAAAAAGAGAGCCTGGATAGCTCAGTCGGTAGAGCATCAGACTTTTAATCTGAGGGTCCAGGGTTCAAGTCCCTGTTCAGGCGTGTATGCCTTTTAAACGATGGCAATCTATATTCTCTGTGCCATACAAAACGTATGCTGTGAAGGATTTCCGCGATAAAAGTGAAAAAGGTCATTATCATCATTTCTCAAATTGTTGATGAGGAAACAAGTGATTCTGAAGTAAATAGCCATATTATTTGAACAAAAATACAAGAAACTCCACGCATAACGCAAGATAATTTGTTGATTTAGCTGATGAACTAATCTTCACATTTTACAAATTCACAGTATGACTGGATTATAATGCCATTACACAAGCATGACATTAGTGTACATCTGTAAATTAGGTGTACAGATGAAATTGAGTCTTGAAGGGTATGAATACTTATAGTGTACTAAGATCTCTATGATCAACCAAGGTGAAATAAACTTTTTTTTTATCGCAAGTGGATTTATTGACTTAGTTGGTCAACTTCTCTTACCATTACACAATTTCACAGTATGATTACATTACACTGTCATGTACTGATAAAAGCTGGACATTAGTGAACATCTGTAAGTGCAAGTCAGGTCAGTCCAATCCAAATACATAATTTCCTAGAAACTTGAGATGCTATGTGGGACTTAAAGTGGTGCAGCATCTAAATAAAATGCTACGAGGCAAATATTACTTGTAGATTAAATTCTAAGTATATTAAGGTTAGACATTTCACCTCATTTCCTATCTAACCCAACTTCATCCCAATTTGTTAGCAACATAGTAATTAAATTAGACAGCAAACAAATTAATCCCCCAAGCAGTATAGTTGAAAATGAATCTTGAAGGGCATTAAGACTTACAGTTTGGTGGGATCTAAATGTTCAACCAAGGGACAAGCAAAGGTTTTTGCATCCTGAGACCTTCCAACCAAGCCTTTCGGCTCACACTTAACAGAACATTGGCCACGATTAAATTGGCATTGGTTACAGAACTGCCCATTTTCCAGATGAGTACAAGATAAAAAGAGAGCCTGGATAGCTCAGTCGGTAGAGCATCAGACTTTTAATCTGAGGGTCCAGGGTTCAAGTCCCTGTTCAGGCGTGTATGCCTTTTAAACGATGGCAATCTATATTCTCTGTGCCATGCAAAACGTATGCTGTGAAGGATTTCCGCGATAAAAGTGAAAAAGGTCATTATCATCATTTCTCAAATTGTTGATGAGGAAACAAGTGATTCTGAAGTAAATAGCCATATTATTTGAACAAAAATACAAGAAACTCCACGCATAACGCAAGATAATTTGTTGATTTAGCTGATGAACTAATCTTCACATTTTACAAATTCACAGTATGACTGGATTATAATGCCATTACACAAGCATGACATTAGTGTACATCTGTAAATTAGGTGTACAGATGAAATTGAGTCTTGAAGGGTATGAATACTTATAGTGTACTAAGATCTCTATAATCAACCAAGGTGAAATAAACTTTTTTTTTATCGCAAGTGGATTTATTGACTTAGTTGGTCAACTTCTCTTACCATTACACAATTTCACAGTATGATTACATTACACTGTCATGTACTGATAAAAGCTGGACATAAGTGAACATCTGTAAGTGCAAGTCAGGTCAGTCCAATCCAAATACATAATTTCCTAGAAACTTGAGATGCTATGTGGGACTTAAAGTGGTGCAGCATCTAAATAAAATGCTACGAGGCAAATATTACTTGTAGATTAAATTCTAAGTATATTAAGGTTAGACATTTCACCTCATTTCCTATCTAACCCAACTTCATCCCAATTTGTTAGCAACATAGTAATTAAATTAGACAGCAAACAAATTAATCCCCCAAGCAGTATAGTTGAAAATGAATCTTGAAGGGCATTAAGACTTACAGTTTGGTGGGATCTAAATGTTCAACCAAGGGACAATCAAAGCTTTTTGCATCCTGAGACCTTCCAACCAAGCCTTTCGGCTCACACTTTACAGAACATTGGCCACGATTAAATTGGCATTGGTTACAGAACTGCCCATTTTCCAGATGAGTACAAGATAAAAAGAGAGCCTGGATAGCTCAGTCGGTAGAGCATCAGACTTTTAATCTGAGGGTCCAGGGTTCAAGTCCCTGTTCAGGCGTGTATGCCTTTTAAACGATGGCAATCTATATTCTCTGTGCCATACAAAACGTATGCTGTGAAGGATTTCCGCGATAAAAGTGAAAAAGGTCATTATCATCATTTCTCAAATTGTTGATGAGGAAACAAGTGATTCTGAAGTAAATAGCCATATTATTTGAACAAAAATACAAGAAACTCCACGCATAACGCAAGATAATTTGTTGATTTAGCTGATGAACTAATCTTCACATTTTACAAATTCACAGTATGACTGGATTATAATGCCATTACACAAGCATGACATTAGTGTACATCTGTAAATTAGGTGTACAGATGAAATTGAGTCTTGAAGGGTATGAATACTTATAGTGTACTAAGATCTCTATGATCAACCAAGGTGAAATAAACTTTTTTTTTATCGCAAGTGGATTTATTGACTTAGTTGGTCAACTTCTCTTACCATTACACAATTTCACAGTATGATTACATTACACTGTCATGTACTGATAAAAGCTGGACATAAGTGAACATCTGTAAGTGCAAGTCAGGTCAGTCCAATCCAAATACATAATTTCCTAGAAACTTGAGATGCTATGTGGGACTTAAAGTGGTGCAGCATCTAAATAAAATGCTACGAGGCAAATATTACTTGTAGATTAAATTCTAAGTATATTAAGGTTAGACATTTCACCTCATTTCCTATCTAACCCAACTTCATCCCAATTTGTTAGCAACATAGTAATTAAATTAGACAGCAAACAAATTAATCCCCCAAGCAGTATAGTTGAAAATGAATCTTGAAGGGCATTAAGACTTACAGTTTGGTGGGATCTAAATGTTCAACCAAGGGACAAGCAAAGGTTTTTGCATCCTGAGACCTTCCAACCAAGCCTTTCGGCTCACACTTAACAGAACATTGGCCACGATTAAATTGGCATTGGTTACAGAACTGCCCATTTTCCAGATGAGTACAAGATAAAAAGAGAGCCTGGATAGCTCAGTCGGTAGAGCATCAGACTTTTAATCTGAGGGTCCAGGGTTCAAGTCCCTGTTCAGGCGTGTATGCCTTTTAAACGATGGCAATCTATATTCTCTGTGCCATGCAAAACGTATGCTGTGAAGGATTTCCGCGATAAAAGTGAAAAAGGTCATTATCATCATTTCTCAAATTGTTGATGAGGAAACAAGTGATTCTGAAGTAAATAGCCATATTATTTGAACAAAAATACAAGAAACTCCACGCATAACGCAAGATAATTTGTTGATTTAGCTGATGAACTAATCTTCACATTTTACAAATTCACAGTATGACTGGATTATAATGCCATTACACAAGCATGACATTAGTGTACATCTGTAAATTAGGTGTACAGATGAAATTGAGTCTTGAAGGGTATGAATACTTATAGTGTACTAAGATCTCTATAATCAACCAAGGTGAAATAAACTTTTTTTTTATCGCAAGTGGATTTATTGACTTAGTTGGTCAACTTCTCTTACCATTACACAATTTCACAGTATGATTACATTACACTGTCATGTACTGATAAAAGCTGGACATAAGTGAACATCTGTAAGTGCAAGTCAGGTCAGTCCAATCCAAATACATAATTTCCTAGAAACTTGAGATGCTATGTGGGACTTAAAGTGGTGCAGCATCTAAATAAAATGCTACGAGGCAAATATTACTTGTAGATTAAATTCTAAGTATATTAAGGTTAGACATTTCACCTCATTTCCTATCTAACCCAACTTCATCCCAATTTGTTAGCAACATAGTAATTAAATTAGACAGCAAACAAATTAATCCCCCAAGCAGTATAGTTGAAAATGAATCTTGAAGGGCATTAAGACTTACAGTTTGGTGGGATCTAAATGTTCAACCAAGGGACAATCAAAGCTTTTTGCATCCTGAGACCTTCCAACCAAGCCTTTCGGCTCACACTTTACAGAACATTGGCCACGATTAAATTGGCATTGGTTACAGAACTGCCCATTTTCCAGATGAGTACAAGATAAAAAGAGAGCCTGGATAGCTCAGTCGGTAGAGCATCAGACTTTTAATCTGAGGGTCCAGGGTTCAAGTCCCTGTTCAGGCGTGTATGCCTTTTAAACGATGGCAATCTATATTCTCTGTGCCATACAAAACGTATGCTGTGAAGGATTTCCGCGATAAAAGTGAAAAAGGTCATTATCATCATTTCTCAAATTGTTGATGAGGAAACAAGTGATTCTGAAGTAAATAGCCATATTATTTGAACAAAAATACAAGAAACTCCACGCATAACGCAAGATAATTTGTTGATTTAGCTGATGAACTAATCTTCACATTTTACAAATTCACAGTATGACTGGATTATAATGCCATTACACAAGCATGACATTAGTGTACATCTGTAAATTAGGTGTACAGATGAAATTGAGTCTTGAAGGGTATGAATACTTATAGTGTACTAAGATCTCTATGATCAACCAAGGTGAAATAAACTTTTTTTTTATCGCAAGTGGATTTATTGACTTAGTTGGTCAACTTCTCTTACCATTACACAATTTCACAGTATGATTACATTACACTGTCATGTACTGATAAAAGCTGGACATTAGTGAACATCTGTAAGTGCAAGTCAGGTCAGTCCAATCCAAATACATAATTTCCTAGAAACTTGAGATGCTATGTGGGACTTAAAGTGGTGCAGCATCTAAATAAAATGCTACGAGGCAAATATTACTTGTAGATTAAATTCTAAGTATATTAAGGTTAGACATTTCACCTCATTTCCTATCTAACCCAACTTCATCCCAATTTGTTAGCAACATAGTAATTAAATTAGACAGCAAACAAATTAATCCCCCAAGCAGTATAGTTGAAAATGAATCTTGAAGGGCATTAAGACTTACAGTTTGGTGGGATCTAAATGTTCAACCAAGGGACAAGCAAAGGTTTTTGCATCCTGAGACCTTCCAACCAAGCCTTTCGGCTCACACTTAACAGAACATTGGCCACGATTAAATTGGCATTGGTTACAGAACTGCCCATTTTCCAGATGAGTACAAGATAAAAAGAGAGCCTGGATAGCTCAGTCGGTAGAGCATCAGACTTTTAATCTGAGGGTCCAGGGTTCAAGTCCCTGTTCAGGCGTGTATGCCTTTTAAACGATGGCAATCTATATTCTCTGTGCCATGCAAAACGTATGCTGTGAAGGATTTCCGCGATAAAAGTGAAAAAGGTCATTATCATCATTTCTCAAATTGTTGATGAGGAAACAAGTGATTCTGAAGTAAATAGCCATATTATTTGAACAAAAATACAAGAAACTCCACGCATAACGCAAGATAATTTGTTGATTTAGCTGATGAACTAATCTTCACATTTTACAAATTCACAGTATGACTGGATTATAATGCCATTACACAAGCATGACATTAGTGTACATCTGTAAATTAGGTGTACAGATGAAATTGAGTCTTGAAGGGTATGAATACTTATAGTGTACTAAGATCTCTATAATCAACCAAGGTGAAATAAACTTTTTTTTTATCGCAAGTGGATTTATTGACTTAGTTGGTCAACTTCTCTTACCATTACACAATTTCACAGTATGATTACATTACACTGTCATGTACTGATAAAAGCTGGACATAAGTGAACATCTGTAAGTGCAAGTCAGGTCAGTCCAATCCAAATACATAATTTCCTAGAAACTTGAGATGCTATGTGGGACTTAAAGTGGTGCAGCATCTAAATAAAATGCTACGAGGCAAATATTACTTGTAGATTAAATTCTAAGTATATTAAGGTTAGACATTTCACCTCATTTCCTATCTAACCCAACTTCATCCCAATTTGTTAGCAACATAGTAATTAAATTAGACAGCAAACAAATTAATCCCCCAAGCAGTATAGTTGAAAATGAATCTTGAAGGGCATTAAGACTTACAGTTTGGTGGGATCTAAATGTTCAACCAAGGGACAATCAAAGCTTTTTGCATCCTGAGACCTTCCAACCAAGCCTTTCGGCTCACACTTTACAGAACATTGGCCACGATTAAATTGGCATTGGTTACAGAACTGCCCATTTTCCAGATGAGTACAAGATAAAAAGAGAGCCTGGATAGCTCAGTCGGTAGAGCATCAGACTTTTAATCTGAGGGTCCAGGGTTCAAGTCCCTGTTCAGGCGTGTATGCCTTTTAAACGATGGCAATCTATATTCTCTGTGCCATACAAAACGTATGCTGTGAAGGATTTCCGCGATAAAAGTGAAAAAGGTCATTATCATCATTTCTCAAATTGTTGATGAGGAAACAAGTGATTCTGAAGTAAATAGCCATATTATTTGAACAAAAATACAAGAAACTCCACGCATAACGCAAGATAATTTGTTGATTTAGCTGATGAACTAATCTTCACATTTTACAAATTCACAGTATGACTGGATTATAATGCCATTACACAAGCATGACATTAGTGTACATCTGTAAATTAGGTGTACAGATGAAATTGAGTCTTGAAGGGTATGAATACTTATAGTGTACTAAGATCTCTATGATCAACCAAGGTGAAATAAACTTTTTTTTTATCGCAAGTGGATTTATTGACTTAGTTGGTCAACTTCTCTTACCATTACACAATTTCACAGTATGATTACATTACACTGTCATGTACTGATAAAAGCTGGACATTAGTGAACATCTGTAAGTGCAAGTCAGGTCAGTCCAATCCAAATACATAATTTCCTAGAAACTTGAGATGCTATGTGGGACTTAAAGTGGTGCAGCATCTAAATAAAATGCTACGAGGCAAATATTACTTGTAGATTAAATTCTAAGTATATTAAGGTTAGACATTTCACCTCATTTCCTATCTAACCCAACTTCATCCCAATTTGTTAGCAACATAGTAATTAAATTAGACAGCAAACAAATTAATCCCCCAAGCAGTATAGTTGAAAATGAATCTTGAAAGGCATTAAGACTTACAGTTTGGTGGGATCTAAATGTTCAACCAAGGGACAATCAAAGCTTTTTGCATCCTGAGACCTTCCAACCAAGCCTTTCGGCTCACACTTTACAGAACATTGGCCACGATTAAATTGGCATTGGTTACAGAACTGCCCATTTTCCAGATGAGTACAAGATAAAAAGAGAGCCTGGATAGCTCAGTCGGTAGAGCATCAGACTTTTAATCTGAGGGTCCAGGGTTCAAGTCCCTGTTCAGGCGTGTATGCCTTTTAAACGATGGCAATCTATATTCTCTGTGCCATACAAAACGTATGCTGTGAAGGATTTCCGCGATAAAAGTGAAAAAGGTCATTATCATCATTTCTCAAATTGTTGATGAGGAAACAAGTGATTCTGAAGTAAATAGCCATATTATTTGAACAAAAATACAAGAAACTCCACGCATAACGCAAGATAATTTGTTGATTTAGCTGATGAACTAATCTTCACATTTTACAAATTCACAGTATGACTGGATTATAATGCCATTACACAAGCATGACATTAGTGTACATCTGTAAATTAGGTGTACAGATGAAATTGAGTCTTGAAGGGTATGAATACTTATAGTGTACTAAGATCTCTATAATCAACCAAGGTGAAATAAACTTTTTTTTTATCGCAAGTGGATTTATTGACTTAGTTGGTCAACTTCTCTTACCATTACACAATTTCACAGTATGATTACATTACACTGTCATGTACTGATAAAAGCTGGACATAAGTGAACATCTGTAAGTGCAAGTCAGGTCAGTCCAATCCAAATACATAATTTCCTAGAAACTTGAGATGCTATGTGGGACTTAAAGTGGTGCAGCATCTAAATAAAATGCTACGAGGCAAATATTACTTGTAGATTAAATTCTAAGTATATTAAGGTTAGACATTTCACCTCATTTCCTATCTAACCCAACTTCATCCCAATTTGTTAGCAACATAGTAATTAAATTAGACAGCAAACAAATTAATCCCCCAAGCAGTATAGTTGAAAATGAATCTTGAAGGGCATTAAGACTTACAGTTTGGTGGGATCTAAATGTTCAACCAAGAGACAATCAAAGCTTTTTGCATCCTGAGACCTTCCAACCAAGCCTTTCGGCTCACACTTTACAGAACATTGGCCACGATTAAATTGGCATTGGTTACAGAACTGCCCATTTTCCAGATGAGTACAAGATAAAAAGAGAGCCTGGATAGCTCAGTCGGTAGAGCATCAGACTTTTAATCTGAGGGTCCAGGGTTCAAGTCCCTGTTCAGGCGTGTATGCCTTTTAAACGATGGCAATCTATATTCTCTGTGCCATACAAAACGTATGCTGTGAAGGATTTCCGCGATAAAAGTGAAAAAGGTCATTATCATCATTTCTCAAATTGTTGATGAGGAAACAAGTGATTCTGAAGTAAATAGCCATATTATTTGAACAAAAATACAAGAAACTCCACGCATAACGCAAGATAATTTGTTGATTTAGCTGATGAACTAATCTTCACATTTTACAAATTCACAGTATGACTGGATTATAATGCCATTACACAAGCATGACATTAGTGTACATCTGTAAATTAGGTGTACAGATGAAATTGAGTCTTGAAGGGTATGAATACTTATAGTGTACTAAGATCTCTATAATCAACCAAGGTGAAATAAACTTTTTTTTTATCGCAAGTGGATTTATTGACTTAGTTGGTCAACTTCTCTTACCATTACACAATTTCACAGTATGATTACATTACACTGTCATGTACTGATAAAAGCTGGACATTAGTGAACATCTGTAAGTGCAAGTCAGGTCAGTCCAATCCAAATACATAATTTCCTAGAAACTTGAGATGCTATGTGGGACTTAAAGTGGTGCAGCATCTAAATAAAATGCTACGAGGCAAATATTACTTGTAGATTAAATTCTAAGTATATTAAGGTTAGACATTTCACCTCATTTCCTATCTAACCCAACTTCATCCCAATTTGTTAGCAACATAGTAATTAAATTAGACAGCAAACAAATTAATCCCCCAAGCAGTATAGTTGAAAATGAATCTTGAAGGGCATTAAGACTTACAGTTTGGTGGGATCTAAATGTTCAACCAAGGGACAATCAAAGCTTTTTGCATCCTGAGACCTTCCAACCAAGCCTTTCAGCTCACACTTTACAGAACATTGGCCACGATTAAATTGGCATTGGTTACAGAACTGCCCATTTTCCAGATGAGTACAAGATAAAAAGAGAGCCTGGATAGCTCAGTCGGTAGAGCATCATTTCTCAAATTGTTGATGAGGAAACAAGTGATTTTGAAGTAAATAGCCATATTATTTGAACAAAAATACAAGAAACTCCACGCATAACACAAGATAATTTGTTGATTTAGCTGATGAACTAATCTTCACATTTTACAAATTCACAGTATGACTGGATTATAATGCCATTACACAAGCATGACATTAGTGTACATCTGTAAATTAGGTGTACAGATGAAATTGAGTCTTGAAGGGTATGAATTTATATGAATAAATTAGACAGCAAACAAATTAATCCCCCAAGCAGTATAGTTGAAAATGAATCTTGAAGGGCATTAAGACTTACAGTTTGGTGGGATCTAAATGTTCAACCAAGGGACAATCAAAGGTTTTTGCATCCTGAGACCTTCCAACCAAGCCTTTCGGCTCACACTTTACAGAACATTGGCCACGATTAAATTGGCATTGGTTACAGAACTGCCCATTTTCCAGATGAGTACAAGATAAAAAGAGAGCCTGGATAGCTCAGTCGGTAGAGCATCAGACTTTTAATCTGAGGGTCCAGGGTTCAAGTCCCTGTTCAGGCGTGTATGCCTTTTAAACGATGGCAATCTATATTCTCTGTGCCATGCAAAACGTATGCTGTGAAGGATTTCCGCGATAAAAGTGAAAAAGGTCATTATCATCATTTCTCAAATTGTTGATGAGGAAACAATTGATTCTGAAGTAAATAGCCATATTATTTGAACAAAAATACAAGAAACTCCACGCATAACGCAAGATAATTTGTTGATTTAGCTGATGAACTAATCTTCACATTTTACAAATTCACAGTATGACTGGATTATAATGCCATTACACAAGCATGACATTAGTGTACATCTGTAAATTAGGTGTACAGATGAAATTGAGTCTTGAAGGGTATGAATACTTATAGTGTACTAAGATCTCTATAATCAACCAAGGTGAAATAAACTTTTTTTTTATCGCAAGTGGATTTATTGACTTAGTTGGTCAACTTCTCTTACCATTACACAATTTCACAGTATGATTACATTACACTGTCATGTACTGATAAAAGCTGGACATAAGTGAACATCTGTAAGTGCAAGTCAGGTCAGTCCAATCCAAATACATAATTTCCTAGAAACTTGAGATGCTATGTGGGACTTAAAGTGGTGCAGCATCTAAATAAAATGCTACGAGGCAAATATTACTTGTAGATTAAATTCTAAGTATATTAAGGTTAGACATTTCACCTCATTTCCTATCTAACCCAACTTCATCCCAATTTGTTAGCAACATAGTAATTAAATTAGACAGCAAACAAATTAATCCCCCAAGCAGTATAGTTGAAAATGAATCTTGAAGGGCATTAAGACTTACAGTTTGGTGGGATCTAAATGTTCAACCAAGGGACAATCAAAGCTTTTTGCATCCTGAGACCTTCCAACCAAGCCTTTCGGCTCACACTTTACAGAACATTGGCCACGATTAAATTGGCATTGGTTACAGAACTGCCCATTTTCCAGATGAGTACAAGATAAAAAGAGAGCCTGGATAGCTCAGTCGGTAGAGCATCAGACTTTTAATCTGAGGGTCCAGGGTTCAAGTCCCTGTTCAGGCGTGTATGCCTTTTAAACGATGGCAATCTATATTCTCTGTGCCATACAAAACGTATGCTGTGAAGGATTTCCGCGATAAAAGTGAAAAAGGTCATTATCATCATTTCTCAAATTGTTGATGAGGAAACAAGTGATTCTGAAGTAAATAGCCATATTATTTGAACAAAAATACAAGAAACTCCACGCATAACGCAATATAATTTGTTGATTTAGCTGATGAACTAATCTTCACATTTTACAAATTCACAGTATGACTGGATTATAATGCCATTACACAAGCATGACATTAGTGTACATCTGTAAATTAGGTGTACAGATGAAATTGAGTCTTGAAGGGTATGAATACTTATAGTGTACTAAGATCTCTATAATCAACCAAGGTGAAATAAACTTTTTTTTATCGCAATTGGATTTATTGACTTAGTTGGTCAACTTCTCTTACCATTACACAATTTCACAGTATGATTACATTACACTGTCATGTACTGATAAAAGCTGGACATTAGTGAACATCTGTAAGTGCAAGTCAGGTCAGTCCAATCCAAATACATAATTTCCTAGAAACTTGAGATGCTATGTGGGACTTAAAGTGGTGCAGCATCTAAATAAAATGCTACGAGGCAAATATTACTTGTAGATTAAATTCTAAGTATATTAAGGTTAGACATTTCACCTCATTTCCTATCTAACCCAACTTCATCCCAATTTGTTAGCAACATAGTAATTAAATTAGACAGCAAACAAATTAATCCCCCAAGCAGTATAGTTGAAAATGAATCTTGAAGGGCATTAAGACTTACAGTTTGGTGGGATCTAAATGTTCAACCAAGGGACAATCAAAGCTTTTTGCATCCTGAGACCTTCCAACCAAGCCTTTCGGCTCACACTTTACAGAACATTGGCCACGATTAAATTGGCATTGGTTACAGAACTGCCCATTTTCCAGATGAGTACAAGATAAAAAGAGAGCCTGGATAGCTCAGTCGGTAGAGCATCAGACTTTTAATCTGAGGGTCCAGGGTTCAAGTCCCTGTTCAGGCGTGTATGCCTTTTAAACGATGGCAATCTATATTCTCTGTGCCATACAAAACATATGCTGTGAAGGATTTCCGCGATAAAAGTGAAAAAGGTCATTATCATCATTTCTCAAATTGTTGATGAGGAAACAAGTGATTCTGAAGTAAATAGCCATATTATTTGAACAAAAATACAAGAAACTCCACGCATAACGCAAGATAATTTGTTGATTTAGCTGATGAACTAATCTTCACATTTTACAAATTCACAGTATGACTGGATTATAATGCCATTACACAAGCATGACATTAGTGTACATCTGTAAATTAGGTGTACAGATGAAATTGAGTCTTGAAGGGTATGAATACTTATAGTGTACTAAGATCTCTATAATCAACCAAGGTGAAATAAACTTTTTTTTATCACAATTGGATTTATTGACTTAGTTGGTCAACTTCTCTTACCATTACACAATTTCACAGTATGATTACATTACACTGTCATGTACTGATAAAAGCTGGACATTAGTGAACATCTGTAAGTGCAAGTCAGGTCAGTCCAATCCAAATACATAATTTCCTAGAAACTTGAGATGCTATGTGGGACTTAAAGTGGTGCAGCATCTAAATAAAATGCTACGAGGCAAATATTACTTGTAGATTAAATTCTAAGTATATTAAGGTTAGACATTTCACCTCATTTCCTATCTAACCCAACTTCATCCCAATTTGTTAGCAACATAGTAATTAAATTAGACAGCAAACAAATTAATCCCCCAAGCAGTATAGTTGAAAATGAATCTTGAAGGGCATTAAGACTTACAGTTTGGTGGGATCTAAATGTTCAACCAAGGGACAATCAAAGCTTTTTGCATCCTGAGACCTTCCAACCAAGCCTTTCGGCTCACACTTTACAGAACATTGGCCACGATTAAATTGGCATTGGTTACAGAACTGCCCATTTTCCAGATGAGTACAAGATAAAAAGAGAGCCTGGATAGCTCAGTCGGTAGAGCATCAGACTTTTAATCTGAGGGTCCAGGGTTCAAGTCCCTGTTCAGGCGTGTATGCCTTTTAAACGATGGCAATCTATATTCTCTGTGCCATACAAAACGTATGCTGTGAAGGATTTCCGCGATAAAAGTGAAAAAGGTCATTATCATCATTTCTCAAATTGTTGATGAGGAAACAAGTGATTCTGAAGTAAATAGCCATATTATTTGAACAAAAATACAAGAAACTCCACGCATAACGCAAGATAATTTGTTGATTTAGCTGATGAACTAATCTTCACATTTTACAAATTCACAGTATGACTGGATTATAATGCCATTCCACAAGCATGACATTAGTGTACATCTGTAAATTAGGTGTACAGATGAAATTGAGTCTTGAAGGGTATGAATACTTATAGTGTACTAAGATCTCTATAATCAACCAAGGTGAAATAAACTTTTTTTTATCGCAATTGGATTTATTGACTTAGTTGGTCAACTTCTCTTACCATTACACAATTTCACAGTATGATTACATTACACTGTCATGTACTGATAAAAGCTGGACATTAGTGAACATCTGTAAGTGCAAGTCAGGTCAGTCCAATCCAAATACATAATTTCCTAGAAACTTGAGATGCTATGTGGGACTTAAAGTGGTGCAGCATCTAAATAAAATGCTACGAGGCAAATATTACTTGTAGATTAAATTCTAAGTATATTAAGGTTAGACATTTCACCTCATTTCCTATCTAACCCAACTTCATCCCAATTTGTTAGCAACATAGTAATTAAATTAGACAGCAAACAAATTAATCCCCCAAGCAGTATAGTTGAAAATGAATCTTGAAGGGCATTAAGACTTACAGTTTGGTGGGATCTAAATGTTCAACCAAGGGACAATCAAAGCTTTTTGCATCCTGAGACCTTCCAACCAAGCCTTTCGGCTCACACTTTACAGAACATTGGCCACGATTAAATTGGCATTGGTTACAGAACTGCCCATTTTCCAGATGAGTACAAGATAAAAAGAGAGCCTGGATAGCTCAGTCGGTAGAGCATCAGACTTTTAATCTGAGGGTCCAGGGTTCAAGTCCCTGTTCAGGCGTGTATGCCTTTTAAACGATGGCAATCTATATTCTCTGTGCCATACAAAACGTATGCTGTGAAGGATTTCCGCGATAAAAGTGAAAAAGGTCATTATCATCATTTCTCAAATTGTTGATGAGGAAACAAGTGATTCTGAAGTAAATAGCCATATTATTTGAACAAAAATACAAGAAACTCCACGCATAACGCAAGATAATTTGTTGATTTAGCTGATGAACTAATCTTCACATTTTACAAATTCACAGTATGACTGGATTATAATGCCATTCCACAAGCATGACATTAGTGTACATCTGTAAATTAGGTGTACAGATGAAATTGAGTCTTGAAGGGTATGAATACTTATAGTGTACTAAGATCTCTATAATCAACCAAGGTGAAATAAACTTTTTTTTATCGCAATTGGATTTATTGACTTAGTTGGTCAACTTCTCTTACCATTACACAATTTCACAGTATGATTACATTACACTGTCATGTACTGATAAAAGCTGGACATTAGTGAACATCTGTAAGTGCAAGTCAGGTCAGTCCAATCCAAATACATAATTTCCTAGAAACTTGAGATGCTATGTGGGACTTAAAGTGGTGCAGCATCTAAATAAAATGCTACGAGGCAAATATTACTTGTAGATTAAATTCTAAGTATATTAAGGTTAGACATTTCACCTCATTTCCTATCTAACCCAACTTCATCCCAATTTGTTAGCAACATAGTAATTAAATTAGACAGCAAACAAATTAATCCCCCAAGCAGTATAGTTGAAAATGAATCTTGAAGGGCATTAAGACTTACAGTTTGGTGGGATCTAAATGTTCAACCAAGGGACAATCAAAGCTTTTTGCATCCTGAGACCTTCCAACCAAGCCTTTCGGCTCACACTTTACAGAACATTGGCCACGATTAAATTGGCATTGGTTACAGAACTGCCCATTTTCCAGATGAGTACAAGATAAAAAGAGAGCCTGGATAGCTCAGTCGGTAGAGCATCAGACTTTTAATCTGAGGGTCCAGGGTTCAAGTCCCTGTTCAGGCGTGTATGCCTTTTAAACGATGGCAATCTATATTCTCTGTGCCATACAAAACATATGCTGTGAAGGATTTCCGCGATAAAAGTGAAAAAGGTCATTATCATCATTTCTCAAATTGTTGATGAGGAAACAAGTGATTCTGAAGTAAATAGCCATATTATTTGAACAAAAATACAAGAAACTCCACGCATAACGCAAGATAATTTGTTGATTTAGCTGATGAACTAATCTTCACATTTTACAAATTCACAGTATGACTGGATTATAATGCCATTACACAAGCATGACATTAGTGTACATCTGTAAATTAGGTGTACAGATGAAATTGAGTCTTGAAGGGTATGAATACTTATAGTGTACTAAGATCTCTATAATCAACCAAGGTGAAATAAACTTTTTTTTATCGCAATTGGATTTATTGACTTAGTTGGTCAACTTCTCTTACCATTACACAATTTCACAGTATGATTACATTACACTGTCATGTACTGATAAAAGCTGGACATTAGTGAACATCTGTAAGTGCAAGTCAGGTCAGTCCAATCCAAATACATAATTTCCTAGAAACTTGAGATGCTATGTGGGACTTAAAGTGGTGCAGCATCTAAATAAAATGCTACGAGGCAAATATTACTTGTAGATTAAATTCTAAGTATATTAAGGTTAGACATTTCACCTCATTTCCTATCTAACCCAACTTCATCCCAATTTGTTAGCAACATAGTAATTAAATTAGACAGCAAACAAATTAATCCCCCAAGCAGTATAGTTGAAAATGAATCTTGAAGGGCATTAAGACTTACAGTTTGGTGGGATCTAAATGTTCAACCAAGGGACAATCAAAGCTTTTTGCATCCTGAGACCTTCCAACCAAGCCTTTCGGCTCACACTTTACAGAACATTGGCCACGATTAAATTGGCATTGGTTACAGAACTGCCCATTTTCCAGATGAGTACAAGATAAAAAGAGAGCCTGGATAGCTCAGTCGGTAGAGCATCAGACTTTTAATCTGAGGGTCCAGGGTTCAAGTCCCTGTTCAGGCGTGTATGCCTTTTAAACGATGGCAATCTATATTCTCTGTGCCATGCAAAACGTATGCTGTGAAGGATTTCCGCGATAAAAGTGAAAAAGGTCATTATCATCATTTCTCAAATTGTTGATGAGGAAACAAGTGATTCTGAAGTAAATAGCCATATTATTTGAACAAAAATACAAGAAACTCCACGCATAACGCAAGATAATTTGTTGATTTAGCTGATGAACTAATCTTCACATTTTAGAAATTCACAGTATGACTGGATTATAATGCCATTACACAAGCATGACATTAGTGTACATCTGTAAATTAGGTGTACAGATGAAATTGAGTCTTGAAGGGTATGAATACTTATAGTGTACTAAGATCTCTATGATCAACCAAGGTGAAATAAACTTTTTTTTTTATCGCAAGTGGATTTATTGACTTAGTTGGTCAACTTCTCTTACCATTACACAATTTCACAGTATGATTACATTACACTGTCATGTACTGATAAAAGCTGGACATTAGTGAACATCTGTAAGTGCAAGTCAGGTCAGTCCAATCCAAATACATAATTTCCTAGAAACTTGAGATGCTATGTGGGACTTAAAGTGGTGCAGCATCTAAATAAAATGCTACGAGGCAAATATTACTTGTAGATTAAATTCTAAGTATATTAAGGTTAGACATTTCACCTCATTTCCTATCTAACCCAACTTCATCCCAATTTGTTAGCAACATAGTAATTAAATTAGACAGCAAACAAATTAATCCCCCAAGCAGTATAGTTGAAAATGAATCTTGAAGGGCATTAAGACTTACAGTTTGGTGGGATCTAAATGTTCAACCAAGGGACAATCAAAGCTTTTTGCATCCTGAGACCTTCCAACCAAGCCTTTCGGCTCACACTTTACAGAACATTGGCCACGATTAAATTGGCATTGGTTACAGAACTGCCCATTTTCCAGATGAGTACAAGATAAAAAGAGAGCCTGGATAGCTCAGTCGGTAGAGCATCAGACTTTTAATCTGAGGGTCCAGGGTTCAAGTCCCTGTTCAGGCGTGTATGCCTTTTAAACGATGGCAATCTATATTCTCTGTGCCATGCAAAACGTATGCTGTGAAGGATTTCCGCGATAAAAGTGAAAAAGGTCATTATCATCATTTCTCAAATTGTTGATGAGGAAACAAGTGATTCTGAAGTAAATAGCCATATTATTTGAACAAAAATACAAGAAACTCCACGCATAACGCAAGATAATTTGTTGATTTAGCTGATGAACTAATCTTCACATTTTAGAAATTCACAGTATGACTGGATTATAATGCCATTACACAAGCATGACATTAGTGTACATCTGTAAATTAGGTGTACAGATGAAATTGAGTCTTGAAGGGTATGAATACTTATAGTGTACTAAGATCTCTATGATCAACCAAGGTGAAATAAACTTTTTTTTTTATCGCAAGTGGATTTATTGACTTAGTTGGTCAACTTCTCTTACCATTACACAATTTCACAGTATGATTACATTACACTGTCATGTACTGATAAAAGCTGGACATTAGTGAACATCTGTAAGTGCAAGTCAGGTCAGTCCAATCCAAATACATAATTTCCTAGAAACTTGAGATGCTATGTGGGACTTAAAGTGGTGCAGCATCTAAATAAAATGCTACGAGGCAAATATTACTTGTAGATTAAATTCTAAGTATATTAAGGTTAGACATTTCACCTCATTTCCTATCTAACCCAACTTCATCCCAATTTGTTAGCAACATAGTAATTAAATTAGACAGCAAACAAATTAATCCCCCAAGCAGTATAGTTGAAAATGAATCTTGAAGGGCATTAAGACTTACAGTTTGGTGGGATCTAAATGTTCAACCAAGGGACAAGCAAAGGTTTTTGCATCCTGAGACCTTCCAACCAAGCCTTTCGGCTCACACTTTACAGAACATTGGCCACGATTAAATTGGCATTGGTTACAGAACTGCCCATTTTCCAGATGAGTACAAGATAAAAAGAGAGCCTGGATAGCTCAGTCGGTAGAGCATCAGACTTTTAATCTTTTAATCTGAGGGTCCAGGGTTCAAGTCCCTGTTCAGGCGTGTATGCCTTTTAAACGATGGCAATCTATATTCTCTGTGCCATACAAAACGTATGCTGTGAAGGATTTCCGCGATAAAAGTGAAAAAGGTCATTATCATCATTTCTCAAATTGTTGATGAGGAAACAAGTGATTCTGAAGTAAATAGCCATATTATTTGAACAAAAATACAAGAAACTCCACGCATAACGCAAGATAATTTGTTGATTTAGCTGATGAACTAATCTTCACATTTTAGAAATTCACAGTATGACTGGATTATAATGCCATTACACAAGCATGACATTAGTGTACATCTGTAAATTAGGTGTACAGATGAAATTGAGTCTTGAAGGGTATGAATACTTATAGTGTACTAAGATCTCTATGATCAACCAAGGTGAAATAAACTTTTTTTTTTATCGCAAGTGGATTTATTGACTTAGTTGGTCAACTTCTCTTACCATTACACAATTTCACAGTATGATTACATTACACTGTCATGTACTGATAAAAGCTGGACATTAGTGAACATCTGTAAGTGCAAGTCAGGTCAGTCCAATCCAAATACATAATTTCCTAGAAACTTGAGATGCTATGTGGGACTTAAAGTGGTGCAGCATCTAAATAAAATGCTACGAGGCAAATATTACTTGTAGATTAAATTCTAAGTATATTAAGGTTAGACATTTCACCTCATTTCCTATCTAACCCAACTTCATCCCAATTTGTTAGCAACATAGTAATTAAATTAGACAGCAAACAAATTAATCCCCCAAGCAGTATAGTTGAAAATGAATCTTGAAGGGCATTAAGACTTACAGTTTGGTGGGATCTAAATGTTCAACCAAGGGACAAGCAAAGGTTTTTGCATCCTGAGACCTTCCAACCAAGCCTTTCGGCTCACACTTTACAGAACATTGGCCACGATTAAATTGGCATTGGTTACAGAACTGCCCATTTTCCAGATGAGTACAAGATAAAAAGAGAGCCTGGATAGCTCAGTCGGTAGAGCATCAGACTTTTAATCTTTTAATCTGAGGGTCCAGGGTTCAAGTCCCTGTTCAGGCGTGTATGCCTTTTAAACGATGGCAATCTATATTCTCTGTGCCATACAAAACGTATGCTGTGAAGGATTTCCGCGATAAAAGTGAAAAAGGTCATTATCATCATTTCTCAAATTGTTGATGAGGAAACAAGTGATTCTGAAGTAAATAGCCATATTATTTGAACAAAAATACAAGAAACTCCACGCATAACGCAAGATAATTTGTTGATTTAGCTGATGAACTAATCTTCACATTTTACAAATTCACAGTATGACTGGATTATAATGCCATTCCACAAGCATGACATTAGTGTACATCTGTAAATTAGGTGTACAGATGAAATTGAGTCTTGAAGGGTATGAATACTTATAGTGTACTAAGATCTCTATAATCAACCAAGGTGAAATAAACTTTTTTTTATCGCAATTGGATTTATTGACTTAGTTGGTCAACTTCTCTTACCATTACACAATTTCACAGTATGATTACATTACACTGTCATGTACTGATAAAAGCTGGACATTAGTGAACATCTGTAAGTGCAAGTCAGGTCAGTCCAATCCAAATACATAATTTCCTAGAAACTTGAGATGCTATGTGGGACTTAAAGTGGTGCAGCATCTAAATAAAATGCTACGAGGCAAATATTACTTGTAGATTAAATTCTAAGTATATTAAGGTTAGACATTTCACCTCATTTCCTATCTAACCCAACTTCATCCCAATTTGTTAGCAACATAGTAATTAAATTAGACAGCAAACAAATTAATCCCCCAAGCAGTATAGTTGAAAATGAATCTTGAAGGGCATTAAGACTTACAGTTTGGTGGGATCTAAATGTTCAACCAAGGGACAATCAAAGCTTTTTGCATCCTGAGACCTTCCAACCAAGCCTTTCGGCTCACACTTTACAGAACATTGGCCACGATTAAATTGGCATTGGTTACAGAACTGCCCATTTTCCAGATGAGTACAAGATAAAAAGAGAGCCTGGATAGCTCAGTCGGTAGAGCATCAGACTTTTAATCTGAGGGTCCAGGGTTCAAGTCCCTGTTCAGGCGTGTATGCCTTTTAAACGATGGCAATCTATATTCTCTGTGCCATACAAAACATATGCTGTGAAGGATTTCCGCGATAAAAGTGAAAAAGGTCATTATCATCATTTCTCAAATTGTTGATGAGGAAACAAGTGATTCTGAAGTAAATAGCCATATTATTTGAACAAAAATACAAGAAACTCCACGCATAACGCAAGATAATTTGTTGATTTAGCTGATGAACTAATCTTCACATTTTACAAATTCACAGTATGACTGGATTATAATGCCATTACACAAGCATGACATTAGTGTACATCTGTAAATTAGGTGTACAGATGAAATTGAGTCTTGAAGGGTATGAATACTTATAGTGTACTAAGATCTCTATAATCAACCAAGGTGAAATAAACTTTTTTTTATCGCAATTGGATTTATTGACTTAGTTGGTCAACTTCTCTTACCATTACACAATTTCACAGTATGATTACATTACACTGTCATGTACTGATAAAAGCTGGACATTAGTGAACATCTGTAAGTGCAAGTCAGGTCAGTCCAATCCAAATACATAATTTCCTAGAAACTTGAGATGCTATGTGGGACTTAAAGTGGTGCAGCATCTAAATAAAATGCTACGAGGCAAATATTACTTGTAGATTAAATTCTAAGTATATTAAGGTTAGACATTTCACCTCATTTCCTATCTAACCCAACTTCATCCCAATTTGTTAGCAACATAGTAATTAAATTAGACAGCAAACAAATTAATCCCCCAAGCAGTATAGTTGAAAATGAATCTTGAAGGGCATTAAGACTTACAGTTTGGTGGGATCTAAATGTTCAACCAAGGGACAATCAAAGCTTTTTGCATCCTGAGACCTTCCAACCAAGCCTTTCGGCTCACACTTTACAGAACATTGGCCACGATTAAATTGGCATTGGTTACAGAACTGCCCATTTTCCAGATGAGTACAAGATAAAAAGAGAGCCTGGATAGCTCAGTCGGTAGAGCATCAGACTTTTAATCTGAGGGTCCAGGGTTCAAGTCCCTGTTCAGGCGTGTATGCCTTTTAAACGATGGCAATCTATATTCTCTGTGCCATGCAAAACGTATGCTGTGAAGGATTTCCGCGATAAAAGTGAAAAAGGTCATTATCATCATTTCTCAAATTGTTGATGAGGAAACAATTGATTCTGAAGTAAATAGCCATATTATTTGAACAAAAATACAAGAAACTCCACGCATAACGCAAGATAATTTGTTGATTTAGCTGATGAACTAATCTTCACATTTTAGAAATTCACAGTATGACTGGATTATAATGCCATTACACAAGCATGACATTAGTGTACATCTGTAAATTAGGTGTACAGATGAAATTGAGTCTTGAAGGGTATGAATACTTATAGTGTACTAAGATCTCTATGATCAACCAAGGTGAAATAAACTTTTTTTTTTATCGCAAGTGGATTTATTGACTTAGTTGGTCAACTTCTCTTACCATTACACAATTTCACAGTATGATTACATTACACTGTCATGTACTGATAAAAGCTGGACATTAGTGAACATCTGTAAGTGCAAGTCAGGTCAGTCCAATCCAAATACATAATTTCCTAGAAACTTGAGATGCTATGTGGGACTTAAAGTGGTGCAGCATCTAAATAAAATGCTACGAGGCAAATATTACTTGTAGATTAAATTCTAAGTATATTAAGGTTAGACATTTCACCTCATTTCCTATCTAACCCAACTTCATCCCAATTTGTTAGCAACATAGTAATTAAATTAGACAGCAAACAAATTAATCCCCCAAGCAGTATAGTTGAAAATGAATCTTGAAGGGCATTAAGACTTACAGTTTGGTGGGATCTAAATGTTCAACCAAGGGACAATCAAAGCTTTTTGCATCCTGAGACCTTCCAACCAAGCCTTTCGGCTCACACTTTACAGAACATTGGCCACGATTAAATTGGCATTGGTTACAGAACTGCCCATTTTCCAGATGAGTACAAGATAAAAAGAGAGCCTGGATAGCTCAGTCGGTAGAGCATCAGACTTTTAATCTGAGGGTCCAGGGTTCAAGTCCCTGTTCAGGCGTGTATGCCTTTTAAACGATGGCAATCTATATTCTCTGTGCCATGCAAAACGTATGCTGTGAAGGATTTCCGCGATAAAAGTGAAAAAGGTCATTATCATCATTTCTCAAATTGTTGATGAGGAAACAAGTGATTCTGAAGTAAATAGCCATATTATTTGAACAAAAATACAAGAAACTCCACGCATAACGCAAGATAATTTGTTGATTTAGCTGATGAACTAATCTTCACATTTTAGAAATTCACAGTATGACTGGATTATAATGCCATTACACAAGCATGACATTAGTGTACATCTGTAAATTAGGTGTACAGATGAAATTGAGTCTTGAAGGGTATGAATACTTATAGTGTACTAAGATCTCTATGATCAACCAAGGTGAAATAAATTTTTTTTTTTAATCGCAAGTGGATTTATTGACTTAGTTGGTCAACTTCTCTTACCATTACACAATTTCACAGTATGATTACATTACACTGTCATGTACTGATAAAAGCTGGACATTAGTGAACATCTGTAAGTGCAAGTCAGGTCAGTCCAATCCAAATACATAATTTCCTAGAAACTTGAGATGCTATGTGGGACTTAAAGTGGTGCAGCATCTAAATAAAATGCTACGAGGCAAATATTACTTGTAGATTAAATTCTAAGTATATTAAGGTTAGACATTTCACCTCATTTCCTATCTAACCCAACTTCATCCCAATTTGTTAGCAACATAGTAATTAAATTAGACAGCAAACAAATTAATCCCCCAAGCAGTATAGTTGAAAATGAATCTTGAAGGGCATTAAGACTTACAGTTTGGTGGGATCTAAATGTTCAACCAAGGGACAATCAAAGCTTTTTGCATCCTGAGACCTTCCAACCAAGCCTTTCGGCTCACACTTTACAGAACATTGGCCACGATTAAATTGGCATTGGTTACAGAACTGCCCATTTTCCAGATGAGTACAAGATAAAAAGAGAGCCTGGATAGCTCAGTCGGTAGAGCATCAGACTTTTAATCTGAGGGTCCAGGGTTCAAGTCCCTGTTCAGGCGTGTATGCCTTTTAAACGATGGCAATCTATATTCTCTGTGCCATGCAAAACGTATGCTGTGAAGGATTTCCGCGATAAAAGTGAAAAAGGTCATTATCATCATTTCTCAAATTGTTGATGAGGAAACAAGTGATTCTGAAGTAAATAGCCATATTATTTGAACAAAAATACAAGAAACTCCACGCATAACGCAAGATAATTTGTTGATTTAGCTGATGAACTAATCTTCACATTTTACAAATTCACAGTATGACTGGATTATAATGCCATTACACAAGCATGACATTAGTGTACATCTGTAAATTAGGTGTACAGATGAAATTGAGTCTTGAAGGGTATGAATACTTATAGTGTACTAAGATCTCTATAATCAACCAAGGTGAAATAAACTTTTTTTTATCGCAATTGGATTTATTGACTTAGTTGGTCAACTTCTCTTACCATTACACAATTTCACAGTATGATTACATTACACTGTCATGTACTGATAAAAGCTGGACATTAGTGAACATCTGTAAGTGCAAGTCAGGTCAGTCCAATCCAAATACATAATTTCCTAGAAACTTGAGATGCTATGTGGGACTTAAAGTGGTGCAGCATCTAAATAAAATGCTACGAGGCAAATATTACTTGTAGATTAAATTCTAAGTATATTAAGGTTAGACATTTCACCTCATTTCCTATCTAACCCAACTTCATCCCAATTTGTTAGCAACATAGTAATTAAATTAGACAGCAAACAAATTAATCCCCCAAGCAGTATAGTTGAAAATGAATCTTGAAGGGCATTAAGACTTACAGTTTGGTGGGATCTAAATGTTCAACCAAGGGACAATCAAAGCTTTTTGCATCCTGAGACCTTCCAACCAAGCCTTTCGGCTCACACTTTACAGAACATTGGCCACGATTAAATTGGCATTGGTTACAGAACTGCCCATTTTCCAGATGAGTACAAGATAAAAAGAGAGCCTGGATAGCTCAGTCGGTAGAGCATCAGACTTTTAATCTGAGGGTCCAGGGTTCAAGTCCCTGTTCAGGCATGTTTGCCTTTTAAACGATGGCAATCTATATTCTCTGTGCCATACAAAACGTATGCTGTGAAGGATTTCCGCGATAAAAGTGAAAAAGGTCATTATCATCATTTCTCAAATTGTTGATGAGGAAACAAGTGATTCTGAAGTAAATAGCCATATTATTTGAACAAAAATACAAGAAACTCCACGCATAACGCAAGATAATTTGTTGATTTAGCTGATGAACTAATCTTCACATTTTACAAATTCACAGTATGACTGGATTATAATGCCATTACACAAGCATGACATTAGTGTACATCTGTAAATTAGGTGTACAGATGAAATTGAGTCTTGAAGGGTATGAATACTTATAGTGTACTAAGATCTCTATAATCAACCAAGGTGAAATAAACTTTTTTTTATCGCAATTGGATTTATTGACTTAGTTGGTCAACTTCTCTTACCATTACACAATTTCACAGTATGATTACATTACACTGTCATGTACTGATAAAAGCTGGACATTAGTGAACATCTGTAAGTGCAAGTCATGTCAGTCCAATCCAAATACATAATTTCCTAGAAACTTGAGATGCTATGTGGGACTTAAAGTGGTGCAGCATCTAAATAAAATGCTACGAGGCAAATATTACTTGTAGATTAAATTCTAAGTATATTAAGGTTAGACATTTCACCTCATTTCCTATCTAACCCAACTTCATCCCAATTTGTTAGCAACATAGTAATTAAATTAGACAGCAAACAAATTAATCCCCCAAGCAGTATAGTTGAAAATGAATCTTGAAGGGCATTAAGACTTACAGTTTGGTGGGATCTAAATGTTCAACCAAGGGACAATCAAAGCTTTTTGCATCCTGAGACCTTCCAACCAAGCCTTTCGGCTCACACTTTACAGAACATTGGCCACGATTAAATTGGCATTGGTTACAGAACTGCCCATTTTCCAGATGAGTACAAGATAAAAAGAGAGCCTGGATAGCTCAGTCGGTAGAGCATCAGACTTTTAATCTGAGAGTCCAGGGTTCAAGTCCCTGTTCAGGCATGTATGCCTTTTAAACGATGGCAATCTATATTCTCTGTGCCATGCAAAACGTATGCTGTGAAGGATTTCCGCGATAAAAGTGAAAAAGGTCATTATCATCATTTCTCAAATTGTTGATGAGGAAACAAGTGATTCTGAAGTAAATAGCCATATTATTTGAACAAAAATACAAGAAACTCCACGCATAACGCAAGATAATTTGTTGATTTAGCTGATGAACTAATCTTCACATTTTACAAATTCACAGTATGACTGGATTATAATGCCATTACACAAGCATGACATTAGTGTACATCTGTAAATTAGGTGTACAGATGAAATTGAGTCTTGAAGGGTATGAATACTTATAGTGTACTAAGATCTCTATGATCAACCAAGGTGAAATAAACTTTTTTTTTATCGCAAGTGGATTTATTGACTTAGTTGGTCAACTTCTCTTACCATTACACAATTTCACAGTATGATTACATTACACTGTCATGTACTGATAAAAGCTGGACATTAGTGAACATCTGTAAGTGCAAGTCAGGTCAGTCCAATCCAAATACATAATTTCCTAGAAACTTGAGATGCTATGTGGGACTTAAAGTGGTGCAGCATCTAAATAAAATGCTACGAGGCAAATATTACTTGTAGATTAAATTCTAAGTATATTAAGGTTAGACATTTCACCTCATTTCCTATCTAACCCAACTTCATCCCAATTTGTTAGCAACATAGTAATTAAATTAGACAGCAAACAAATTAATCCCCCAAGCAGTATAGTTGAAAATGAATCTTGAAGGGCATTAAGACTTACAGTTTGGTGGGATCTAAATGTTCAACCAAGGGACAAGCAAAGCTTTTTGCATCCTGAGACCTTCCAACCAAGCCTTTCGGCTCACACTTTACAGAACATTGGCCACGATTAAATTGGCATTGGTTACAGAACTGCCCATTTTCCAGATGAGTACAAGATAAAAAGAGAGCCTGGATAGCTCAGTCGGTAGAGCATCAGACTTTTAATCTGAGGGTCCAGGGTTCAAGTCCCTGTTCAGGCGTGTATGCCTTTTAAACGATGGCAATCTATATTCTCTGTGCCATGCAAAACGTATGCTGTGAAGGATTTCCGCGATAAAAGTGAAAAAGGTCATTATCATCATTTCTCAAATTGTTGATGAGGAAACAAGTGATTCTGAAGTAAATAGCCATATTATTTGAACAAAAATACAAGAAACTCCACGCATAACGCAAGATAATTTGTTGATTTAGCTGATGAACTAATCTTCACATTTTACAAATTCACAGTATGACTGGATTATAATGCCATTACACAAGCATGACATTAGTGTACATCTGTAAATTAGGTGTACAGATGAAATTGAGTCTTGAAGGGTATGAATACTTATAGTGTACTAAGATCTCTATGATCAACCAAGGTGAAATAAACTTTTTTTTTATCGCAAGTGGATTTATTGACTTAGTTGGTCAACTTCTCTTACCATTACACAATTTCACAGTATGATTACATTACACTGTCATGTACTGATAAAAGCTGGACATTAGTGAACATCTGTAAGTGCAAGTCAGGTCAGTCCAATCCAAATACATAATTTCCTAGAAACTTGAGATGCTATGTGGGACTTAAAGTGGTGCAGCATCTAAATAAAATGCTACGAGGCAAATATTACTTGTAGATTAAATTCTAAGTATATTAAGGTTAGACATTTCACCTCATTTCCTATCTAACCCAACTTCATCCCAATTTGTTAGCAACATAGTAATTAAATTAGACAGCAAACAAATTAATCCCCCAAGCAGTATAGTTGAAAATGAATCTTGAAGGGCATTAAGACTTACAGTTTGGTGGGATCTAAATGTTCAACCAAGGGACAATCAAAGCTTTTTGCATCCTGAGACCTTCCAACCAAGCCTTTCGGCTCACACTTTACAGAACATTGGCCACGATTAAATTGGCATTGGTTACAGAACTGCCCATTTTCCAGATGAGTACAAGATAAAAAGAGAGCCTGGATAGCTCAGTCGGTAGAGCATCAGACTTTTAATCTGAGGGTCCAGGGTTCAAGTCCCTGTTCAGGCGTGTATGCCTTTTAAACGATGGCAATCTATATTCTCTGTGCCATGCAAAACGTATGCTGTGAAGGATTTCCGCGATAAAAGTGAAAAAGGTCATTATCATCATTTCTCAAATTGTTGATGAGGAAACAAGTGATTCTGAAGTAAATAGCCATATTATTTGAACAAAAATACAAGAAACTCCACGCATAACGCAAGATAATTTGTTGATTTAGCTGATGAACTAATCTTCACATTTTACAAATTCACAGTATGACTGGATTATAATGCCATTACACAAGCATGACATTAGTGTACATCTGTAAATTAGGTGTACAGATGAAATTGAGTCTTGAAGGGTATGAATACTTATAGTGTACTAAGATCTCTATAATCAACCAAGGTGAAATAAACTTTTTTTTTATCGCAATTGGATTTATTGACTTAGTTGGTCAACTTCTCTTACCATTACACAATTTCACAGTATGATTACATTACACTGTCATGTACTGATAAAAGCTGGACATTAGTGAACATCTGTAAGTGCAAGTCAGGTCAGTCCAATCCAAATACATAATTTCCTAGAAACTTGAGATGCTATGTGGGACTTAAAGTGGTGCAGCATCTAAATAAAATGCTACGAGGCAAATATTACTTGTAGATTAAATTCTAAGTATATTAAGGTTAGACATTTCACCTCATTTCCTATCTAACCCAACTTCATCCCAATTTGTTAGCAACATAGTAATTAAATTAGACAGCAAACAAATTAATCCCCCAAGCAGTATAGTTGAAAATGAATCTTGAAGGGCATTAAGACTTACAGTTTGGTGGGATCTAAATGTTCAACCAAGGGACAATCAAAGCTTTTTGCATCCTGAGACCTTCCAACCAAGCCTTTCGGCTCACACTTTACAGAACATTGGCCACGATTAAATTGGCATTGGTTACAGAACTGCCCATTTTCCAGATGAGTAAAAGATAAAAAGAGAGCCTGGATAGCTCAGTCGGTAGAGCATCAGACTTTTAATCTGAGGGTCCAGGGTTCAAGTCCCTGTTCAGGCGTGTATGACTTTTAAACGATGGCAATCTATATTCTCTGTGCCATGCAAAACGTATGCTGTGAAGGATTTCCGCGATAAAAGTGAAAAAGGTCATTATCATCATTTCTCAAATTGTTGATGAGGAAACAAGTGATTCTGAAGTAAATAGCCATATTATTTGAACAAAAATACAAGAAACTCCACGCATAACGCAAGATAATTTGTTGATTTAGCTGATGAACTAATCTTCACATTTTACAAATTCACAGTATGACTGGATTATAATGCCATTACACAAGCATGACATTAGTGTACATCTGTAAATTAGGTGTACAGATGAAATTGAGTCTTGAAGGGTATGAATACTTATAGTGTACTAAGATCTCTATGATCAACCAAGGTGAAATAAACTTTTTTTTTATCGCAAGTGGATTTATTGACTTAGTTGGTCAACTTCTCTTACCATTACACAATTTCACAGTATGATTACATTACACTGTCATGTACTGATAAAAGCTGGACATTAGTGAACATCTGTAAGTGCAAGTCAGGTCAGTCCAATCCAAATACATAATTTCCTAGAAACTTGAGATGCTATGTGGGACTTAAAGTGGTGCAGCATCTAAATAAAATGCTACGAGGCAAATATTACTTGTAGATTAAATTCTAAGTATATTAAGGTTAGACATTTCACCTCATTTCCTATCTAACCCAACTTCATCCCAATTTGTTAGCAACATAGTAATTAAATTAGACAGCAAACAAATTAATCCCCCAAGCAGTATAGTTGAAAATGAATCTTGAAGGGCATTAAGACTTACAGTTTGGTGGGATCTAAATGTTCAACCAAGGGACAATCAAAGCTTTTTGCATCCTGAGACCTTCCAACCAAGCCTTTCGGCTCACACTTTACAGAACATTGGCCACGATTAAATTGGCATTGGTTACAGAACTGCCCATTTTCCAGATGAGTACAAGATAAAAAGAGAGCCTGGATAGCTCAGTCGGTAGAGCATCAGACTTTTAATCTGAGGGTCCAGGGTTCAAGTCCCTGTTCAGGCATGTATGCCTTTTAAACGATGGCAATCTATATTCTCTGTGCCATACAAAACGTATGCTGTGAAGGATTTCCGCGATAAAAGTGAAAAAGGTCATTATCATCATTTCTCAAATTGTTGATGAGGAAACAAGTGATTCTGAAGTAAATAGCCATATTATTTGAACAAAAATACAAGAAACTCCACGCATAACGCAAGATAATTTGTTGATTTAGCTGATGAACTAATCTTCACATTTTACAAATTCACAGTATGACTGGATTATAATGCCATTACACAAGCATGACATTAGTGTACATCTGTAAATTAGGTGTACAGATGAAATTGAGTCTTGAAGGGTATGAATACTTATAGTGTACTAAGATCTCTATAATCAACCAAGGTGAAATAAACTTTTTTTTTATCGCAATTGGATTTATTGACTTAGTTGGTCAACTTCTCTTACCATTACACAATTTCACAGTATGATTACATTACACTGTCATGTACTGATAAAAGCTGGACATTAGTGAACATCTGTAAGTGCAAGTCAGGTCAGTCCAATCCAAATACATAATTTCCTAGAAACTTGAGATGCTATGTGGGACTTAAAGTGGTGCAGCATCTAAATAAAATGCTACGAGGCAAATATTACTTGTAGATTAAATTCTAAGTATATTAAGGTTAGACATTTCACCTCATTTCCTATCTAACCCAACTTCATCCCAATTTGTTAGCAACATAGTAATTAAATTAGACAGCAAACAAATTAATCCCCCAAGCAGTATAGTTGAAAATGAATCTTGAAGGGCATTAAGACTTACAGTTTGGTGGGATCTAAATGTTCAACCAAGGGACAATCAAAGCTTTTTGCATCCTGAGACCTTCCAACCAAGCCTTTCGGCTCACACTTTACAGAACATTGGCCACGATTAAATTGGCATTGGTTACAGAACTGCCCATTTTCCAGATGAGTAAAAGATAAAAAGAGAGCCTGGATAGCTCAGTTGGTAGAGCATCAGACTTTTAATCTGAGGGTCCAGGGTTCAAGTCCCTGTTCAGGCGTGTATGACTTTTAAACGATGGCAATCTATATTCTCTGTGCCATGCAAAACGTATGCTGTGAAGGATTTCCGCGATAAAAGTGAAAAAGGTCATTATCATCATTTCTCAAATTGTTGATGAGGAAACAAGTGATTCTGAAGTAAATAGCCATATTATTTGAACAAAAATACAAGAAACTCCACGCATAACGCAAGATAATTTGTTGATTTAGCTGATGAACTAATCTTCACATTTTACAAATTCACAGTATGACTGGATTATAATGCCATTACACAAGCATGACATTAGTGTACATCTGTAAATTAGGTGTACAGATGAAATTGAGTCTTGAAGGGTATGAATACTTATAGTGTACTAAGATCTCTATGATCAACCAAGGTGAAATAAACTTTTTTTTTATCGCAAGTGGATTTATTGACTTAGTTGGTCAACTTCTCTTACCATTACACAATTTCACAGTATGATTACATTACACTGTCATGTACTGATAAAAGCTGGACATTAGTGAACATCTGTAAGTGCAAGTCAGGTCAGTCCAATCCAAATACATAATTTCCTAGAAACTTGAGATGCTATGTGGGACTTAAAGTGGTGCAGCATCTAAATAAAATGCTACGAGGCAAATATTACTTGTAGATTAAATTCTAAGTATATTAAGGTTAGACATTTCACCTCATTTCCTATCTAACCCAACTTCATCCCAATTTGTTAGCAACATAGTAATTAAATTAGACAGCAAACAAATTAATCCCCCAAGCAGTATAGTTGAAAATGAATCTTGAAGGGCATTAAGACTTACAGTTTGGTGGGATCTAAATGTTCAACCAAGGGACAATCAAAGCTTTTTGCATCCTGAGACCTTCCAACCAAGCCTTTCGGCTCACACTTTACAGAACATTGGCCACGATTAAATTGGCATTGGTTACAGAACTGCCCATTTTCCAGATGAGTACAAGATAAAAAGAGAGCCTGGATAGCTCAGTCGGTAGAGCATCAGACTTTTAATCTGAGGGTCCAGGGTTCAAGTCCCTGTTCAGGCGTGTATGCCTTTTAAACGATGGCAATCTATATTCTCTGTGCCATGCAAAACGTATGCTGTGAAGGATTTCCGCGATAAAAGTGAAAAAGGTCATTATCATCATTTCTCAAATTGTTGATGAGGAAACAAGTGATTCTGAAGTAAATAGCCATATTATTTGAACAAAAATACAAGAAACTCCACGCATAACGCAAGATAATTTGTTGATTTAGCTGATGAACTAATCTTCACATTTTACAAATTCACAGTATGACTGGATTATAATGCCATTACACAAGCATGACATTAGTGTACATCTGTAAATTAGGTGTACAGATGAAATTGAGTCTTGAAGGGTATGAATACTTATAGTGTACTAAGATCTCTATAATCAACCAAGGTGAAATAAACTTTTTTTTATCGCAATTGGATTTATTGACTTAGTTGGTCAACTTCTCTTACCATTACACAATTTCACAGTATGATTACATTACACTGTCATGTACTGATAAAAGCTGGACATTAGTGAACATCTGTAAGTGCAAGTCAGGTCAGTCCAATCCAAATACATAATTTCCTAGAAACTTGAGATGCTATGTGGGACTTAAAGTGGTGCAGCATCTAAATAAAATGCTACGAGGCAAATATTACTTGTAGATTAAATTCTAAGTATATTAAGGTTAGACATTTCACCTCATTTCCTATCTAACCCAACTTCATCCCAATTTGTTAGCAACATAGTAATTAAATTAGACAGCAAACAAATTAATCCCCCAAGCAGTATAGTTGAAAATGAATCTTGAAGGGCATTAAGACTTACAGTTTGGTGGGATCTAAATGTTCAACCAAGGGACAATCAAAGCTTTTTGCATCCTGAGACCTTCCAACCAAGCCTTTCGGCTCACACTTTACAGAACATTGGCCACGATTAAATTGGCATTGGTTACAGAACTGCCCATTTTCCAGATGAGTACAAGATAAAAAGAGAGCCTGGATAGCTCAGTCGGTAGAGCATCAGACTTTTAATCTGAGGGTCCAGGGTTCAAGTCCCTGTTCAGGCATGTATGCCTTTTAAACGATGGCAATCTATATTCTCTGTGCCATACAAAACGTATGCTGTGAAGGATTTCCGCGATAAAAGTGAAAAAGGTCATTATCATCATTTCTCAAATTGTTGATGAGGAAACAAGTGATTCTGAAGTAAATAGCCATATTATTTGAACAAAAATACAAGAAACTCCACGCATAACGCAAGATAATTTGTTGATTTAGCTGATGAACTAATCTTCACATTTTACAAATTCACAGTATGACTGGATTATAATGCCATTACACAAGCATGACATTAGTGTACATCTGTAAATTAGGTGTACAGATGAAATTGAGTCTTGAAGGGTATGAATACTTATAGTGTACTAAGATCTCTATAATCAACCAAGGTGAAATAAACTTTTTTTTTATCGCAATTGGATTTATTGACTTAGTTGGTCAACTTCTCTTACCATTACACAATTTCACAGTATGATTACATTACACTGTCATGTACTGATAAAAGCTGGACATTAGTGAACATCTGTAAGTGCAAGTCAGGTCAGTCCAATCCAAATACATAATTTCCTAGAAACTTGAGATGCTATGTGGGACTTAAAGTGGTGCAGCATCTAAATAAAATGCTACGAGGCAAATATTACTTGTAGATTAAATTCTAAGTATATTAAGGTTAGACATTTCACCTCATTTCCTATCTAACCCAACTTCATCCCAATTTGTTAGCAACATAGTAATTAAATTAGACAGCAAACAAATTAATCCCCCAAGCAGTATAGTTGAAAATGAATCTTGAAGGGCATTAAGACTTACAGTTTGGTGGGATCTAAATGTTCAACCAAGGGACAATCAAAGCTTTTTGCATCCTGAGACCTTCCAACCAAGCCTTTCGGCTCACACTTTACAGAACATTGGCCACGATTAAATTGGCATTGGTTACAGAACTGCCCATTTTCCAGATGAGTACAAGATAAAAAGAGAGCCTGGATAGCTCAGTCGGTAGAGCATCAGACTTTTAATCTGAGGGTCCAGGGTTCAAGTCCCTGTTCAGGCGTGTATGCCTTTTAAACGATGGCAATCTATATTCTCTGTGCCATGCAAAACGTATGCTGTGAAGGATTTCCGCGATAAAAGTGAAAAAGGTCATTATCATCATTTCTCAAATTGTTGATGAGGAAACAAGTGATTCTGAAGTAAATAGCCATATTATTTGAACAAAAATACAAGAAACTCCACGCATAACGCAAGATAATTTGTTGATTTAGCTGATGAACTAATCTTCACATTTTACAAATTCACAGTATGACTGGATTATAATGCCATTACACAAGCATGACATTAGTGTACATCTGTAAATTAGGTGTACAGATGAAATTGAGTCTTGAAGGGTATGAATACTTATAGTGTACTAAGATCTCTATAATCAACCAAGGTGAAATAAACTTTTTTTTATCGCAATTGGATTTATTGACTTAGTTGGTCAACTTCTCTTACCATTACACAATTTCACAGTATGATTACATTACACTGTCATGTACTGATAAAAGCTGGACATTAGTGAACATCTGTAAGTGCAAGTCAGGTCAGTCCAATCCAAATACATAATTTCCTAGAAACTTGAGATGCTATGTGGGACTTAAAGTGGTGCAGCATCTAAATAAAATGCTACGAGGCAAATATTACTTGTAGATTAAATTCTAAGTATATTAAGGTTAGACATTTCACCTCATTTCCTATCTAACCCAACTTCATCCCAATTTGTTAGCAACATAGTAATTAAATTAGACAGCAAACAAATTAATCCCCCAAGCAGTATAGTTGAAAATGAATCTTGAAGGGCATTAAGACTTACAGTTTGGTGGGATCTAAATGTTCAACCAAGGGACAATCAAAGCTTTTTGCATCCTGAGACCTTCCAACCAAGCCTTTCGGCTCACACTTTACAGAACATTGGCCACGATTAAATTGGCATTGGTTACAGAACTGCCCATTTTCCAGATGAGTACAAGATAAAAAGAGAGCCTGGATAGCTCAGTCGGTAGAGCATCAGACTTTTAATCTGAGGGTCCAGGGTTCAAGTCCCTGTTCAGGCGTGTATGCCTTTTAAACGATGGCAATCTATATTCTCTGTGCCATGCAAAACGTATGCTGTGAAGGATTTCCGCGATAAAAGTGAAAAAGGTCATTATCATCATTTCTCAAATTGTTGATGAGGAAACAAGTGATTCTGAAGTAAAGAGCCATATTATTTGAACAAAAATACAAGAAACTCCACGCATAACGCAAGATAATTTGTTGATTTAGCTGATGAACTAATCTTCACATTTTACAAATTCACAGTATGACTGGATTATAATGCCATTACACAAGCATGACATTAGTGTACATCTGTAAATTAGGTGTACAGATGAAATTGAGTCTTGAAGGGTATGAATACTTATAGTGTACTAAGATCTCTATAATCAACCAAGGTGAAATAAACTTTTTTTTATCGCAATTGGATTTATTGACTTAGTTGGTCAACTTCTCTTACCATTACACAATTTCACAGTATGATTACATTACACTGTCATGTACTGATAAAAGCTGGACATTAGTGAACATCTGTAAGTGCAAGTCAGGTCAGTCCAATCCAAATACATAATTTCCTAGAAACTTGAGATGCTATGTGGGACTTAAAGTGGTGCAGCATCTAAATAAAATGCTACGAGGCAAATATTACTTGTAGATTAAATTCTAAGTATATTAAGGTTAGACATTTCACCTCATTTCCTATCTAACCCAACTTCATCCCAATTTGTTAGCAACATAGTAATTAAATTAGACAGCAAACAAATTAATCCCCCAAGCAGTATAGTTGAAAATGAATCTTGAAGGGCATTAAGACTTACAGTTTGGTGGGATCTAAATGTTCAACCAAGGGACAATCAAAGCTTTTTGCATCCTGAGACCTTCCAACCAAGCCTTTCGGCTCACACTTTACAGAACATTGGCCACGATTAAATTGGCATTGGTTACAGAACTGCCCATTTTCCAGATGAGTACAAGATAAAAAGAGAGCCTGGATAGCTCAGTCGGTAGAGCATCAGACTTTTAATCTGAGGGTCCAGGGTTCAAGTCCCTGTTCAGGCGTGTATGCCTTTTAAACGATGGCAATCTATATTCTCTGTGCCATGCAAAACGTATGCTGTGAAGGATTTCCGCGATAAAAGTGAAAAAGGTCATTATCATCATTTCTCAAATTGTTGATGAGGAAACAAGTGATTCTGAAGTAAATAGCCATATTATTTGAACAAAAATACAAGAAACTCCACGCATAACGCAAGATAATTTGTTGATTTAGCTGATGAACTAATCTTCACATTTTACAAATTCACAGTATGACTGGATTATAATGCCATTACACAAGCATGACATTAGTGTACATCTGTAAATTAGGTGTACAGATGAAATTGAGTCTTGAAGGGTATGAATACTTATAGTGTACTAAGATCTCTATAATCAACCAAGGTGAAATAAACTTTTTTTTATCGCAATTGGATTTATTGACTTAGTTGGTCAACTTCTCTTACCATTACACAATTTCACAGTATGATTACATTACACTGTCATGTACTGATAAAAGCTGGACATTAGTGAACATCTGTAAGTGCAAGTCAGGTCAGTCCAATCCAAATACATAATTTCCTAGAAACTTGAGATGCTATGTGGGACTTAAAGTGGTGCAGCATCTAAATAAAATGCTACGAGGCAAATATTACTTGTAGATTAAATTCTAAGTATATTAAGGTTAGACATTTCACCTCATTTCCTATCTAACCCAACTTCATCCCAATTTGTTAGCAACATAGTAATTAAATTAGACAGCAAACAAATTAATCCCCCAAGCAGTATAGTTGAAAATGAATCTTGAAGGGCATTAAGACTTACAGTTTGGTGGGATCTAAATGTTCAACCAAGGGACAATCAAAGCTTTTTGCATCCTGAGACCTTCCAACCAAGCCTTTCGGCTCACACTTTACAGAACATTGGCCACGATTAAATTGGCATTGGTTACAGAACTGCCCATTTTCCAGATGAGTACAAGATAAAAAGAGAGCCTGGATAGCTCAGTCGGTAGAGCATCAGACTTTTAATCTGAGGGTCCAGGGTTCAAGTCCCTGTTCAGGCGTGTATGCCTTTTAAACGATGGCAATCTATATTCTCTGTGCCATGCAAAACGTATGCTGTGAAGGATTTCCGCGATAAAAGTGAAAAAGGTCATTATCATCATTTCTCAAATTGTTGATGAGGAAACAAGTGATTCTGAAGTAAATAGCCATATTATTTGAACAAAAATACAAGAAACTCCACGCATAACGCAAGATAATTTGTTGATTTAGCTGATGAACTAATCTTCACATTTTACAAATTCACAGTATGACTGGATTATAATGCCATTACACAAGCATGACATTAGTGTACATCTGTAAATTAGGTGTACAGATGAAATTGAGTCTTGAAGGGTATGAATACTTATAGTGTACTAAGATCTCTATAATCAACCAAGGTGAAATAAACTTTTTTTTATCGCAATTGGATTTATTGACTTAGTTGGTCAACTTCTCTTACCATTACACAATTTCACAGTATGATTACATTACACTGTCATGTACTGATAAAAGCTGGACATTAGTGAACATCTGTAAGTGCAAGTCAGGTCAGTCCAATCCAAATACATAATTTCCTAGAAACTTGAGATGCTATGTGGGACTTAAAGTGGTGCAGCATCTAAATAAAATGCTACGAGGCAAATATTACTTGTAGATTAAATTCTAAGTATATTAAGGTTAGACATTTCACCTCATTTCCTATCTAACCCAACTTCATCCCAATTTGTTAGCAACATAGTAATTAAATTAGACAGCAAACAAATTAATCCCCCAAGCAGTATAGTTGAAAATGAATCTTGAAGGGCATTAAGACTTACAGTTTGGTGGGATCTAAATGTTCAACCAAGGGACAATCAAAGCTTTTTGCATCCTGAGACCTTCCAACCAAGCCTTTCGGCTCACACTTTACAGAACATTGGCCACGATTAAATTGGCATTGGTTACAGAACTGCCCATTTTCCAGATGAGTACAAGATAAAAAGAGAGCCTGGATAGCTCAGTCGGTAGAGCATCAGACTTTTAATCTGAGGGTCCAGGGTTCAAGTCCCTGTTCAGGCATGTTTGCCTTTTAAACGATGGCAATCTATATTCTCTGTGCCATACAAAACGTATGCTGTGAAGGATTTCCGCGATAAAAGTGAAAAAGGTCATTATCATCATTTCTCAAATTGTTGATGAGGAAACAAGTGATTCTGAAGTAAATAGCCATATTATTTGAACAAAAATACAAGAAACTCCACGCATAACGCAAGATAATTTGTTGATTTAGCTGATGAACTAATCTTCACATTTTACAAATTCACAGTATGACTGGATTATAATGCCATTACACAAGCATGACATTAGTGTACATCTGTAAATTAGGTGTACAGATGAAATTGAGTCTTGAAGGGTATGAATACTTATAGTGTACTAAGATCTCTATAATCAACCAAGGTGAAATAAACTTTTTTTTATCGCAATTGGATTTATTGACTTAGTTGGTCAACTTCTCTTACCATTACACAATTTCACAGTATGATTACATTACACTGTCATGTACTGATAAAAGCTGGACATTAGTGAACATCTGTAAGTGCAAGTCATGTCAGTCCAATCCAAATACATAATTTCCTAGAAACTTGAGATGCTATGTGGGACTTAAAGTGGTGCAGCATCTAAATAAAATGCTACGAGGCAAATATTACTTGTAGATTAAATTCTAAGTATATTAAGGTTAGACATTTCACCTCATTTCCTATCTAACCCAACTTCATCCCAATTTGTTAGCAACATAGTAATTAAATTAGACAGCAAACAAATTAATCCCCCAAGCAGTATAGTTGAAAATGAATCTTGAAGGGCATTAAGACTTACAGTTTGGTGGGATCTAAATGTTCAACCAAGGGGACAATCAAAGCTTTTTGCATCCTGAGACCTTCCAACCAAGCCTTTCGGCTCACACTTTACAGAACATTGGCCACGATTAAATTGGCATTGGTTACAGAACTGCCCATTTTCCAGATGAGTACAAGATAAAAAGAGAGCCTGGATAGCTCAGTCGGTAGAGCATCAGACTTTTAATCTGAGAGTCCAGGGTTCAAGTCCCTGTTCAGGCATGTATGCCTTTTAAACGATGGCAATCTATATTCTCTGTGCCATGCAAAACGTATGCTGTGAAGGATTTCCGCGATAAAAGTGAAAAAGGTCATTATCATCATTTCTCAAATTGTTGATGAGGAAACAAGTGATTCTGAAGTAAATAGCCATATTATTTGAACAAAAATACAAGAAACTCCACGCATAACGCAAGATAATTTGTTGATTTAGCTGATGAACTAATCTTCACATTTTACAAATTCACAGTATGACTGGATTATAATGCCATTACACAAGCATGACATTAGTGTACATCTGTAAATTAGGTGTACAGATGAAATTGAGTCTTGAAGGGTATGAATACTTATAGTGTACTAAGATCTCTATGATCAACCAAGGTGAAATAAACTTTTTTTTTTATCGCAAGTGGATTTATTGACTTAGTTGGTCAACTTCTCTTACCATTACACAATTTCACAGTATGATTACATTACAACTGTCATGTACTGATAAAAGCTGGACATTAGTGAACATCTGTAAGTGCAAGTCAGGTCAGTCCAATCCAAATACATAATTTCCTAGAAACTTGAGATGCTATGTGGGACTTAAAGTGGTGCAGCATCTAAATAAAATGCTACGAGGCAAATATTACTTGTAGATTAAATTCTAAGTATATTAAGGTTAGACATTTCACCTCATTTCCTATCTAACCCAACTTCATCCCAATTTGTTAGCAACATAGTAATTAAATTAGACAGCAAACAAATTAATCCCCCAAGCAGTATAGTTGAAAATGAATCTTGAAGGGCATTAAGACTTACAGTTTGGTGGGATCTAAATGTTCAACCAAGGGACAAGCAAAGCTTTTTGCATCCTGAGACCTTCCAACCAAGCCTTTCGGCTCACACTTTACAGAACATTGGCCACGATTAAATTGGCATTGGTTACAGAACTGCCCATTTTCCAGATGAGTACAAGATAAAAAGAGAGCCTGGATAGCTCAGTCGGTAGAGCATCAGACTTTTAATCTGAGGGTCCAGGGTTCAAGTCCCTGTTCAGGCGTGTATGCCTTTTAAACGATGGCAATCTATATTCTCTGTGCCATGCAAAACGTATGCTGTGAAGGATTTCCGCGATAAAAGTGAAAAAGGTCATTATCATCATTTCTCAAATTGTTGATGAGGAAACAAGTGATTCTGAAGTAAATAGCCATATTATTTGAACAAAAATACAAGAAACTCCACGCATAACGCAAGATAATTTGTTGATTTAGCTGATGAACTAATCTTCACATTTTACAAATTCACAA